>NW_028229721.1:0-110809 GCF_053477565.2 Lygodium microphyllum | reverse complement strand
CATGGGGCAACAAGCGAACGGCAGTATTTCGAAAGCGCAGCAAACGAACGGCACGATTGATTTCGTGAGGCAACAAGCGAACGGCAGTATTTCGGAAGCGCAGCAAACGAACGGCAGAAAAAGCCAGTCGGACGAAGTCAGTTTGACGAATCCGACATAGCAGGCGTACAGCTAGTTCACGTGACCACTGGGAAGGGGTGTATTTAGTCCCCTCCTTACTCGGTGTTTCTGCCAATAAGCTTTATTTTCAGCGTGACCGACTTAGTTTGGGAAAGACAAATTATTCCTCACTCTTCAGGGTTATTACTAAAAGCCATCAACATTTGCCCTATCATTATAACCAGGGAAGTACTTCACTTTGTGTAATTGAGGGTTCTAGTTCTGGGGACCACCCTATGGTAGATCCCCATGAAACGGAGATACAAGAAGAGCAATGGGAAGAATTTTTTGCCACACGAGAACAATTTGATGATCTAACTGCTCGTGTGCAGGCACAGGGGGTTCAAATGGAATTTTTTAACTCAAACACTCACCGAAATAAAATCTCAATTAACTTTATTATTAGAAAGGGATAAAAATAAGCTAGAAACCTCGGATATTCCATCTTCATCGAAGGATTTGGATGTGACTATGCGGAAGATCCTAAGAACCCCACCACAAGTTGAGGGATAATCCAGTTTTAAAAGATATGAAATCCCCTCAGTTTCACGGGGAGGAAAAAGATAGAAATAAAGACACTATCTTTAATTTTCTCCAAAAATGGGAGGATTTGCACAAACTTAAAAATACTCCACCACATCTCCAAGCGTTGGAGGCCAGTTTAACTTTGGGGTCAAAGGCGTATAAATGGTGGCGAACTTTAAAGGAGGCAAATAAAATACCTTAAACTTGGACTCAATTTGAATCGGTCTTTTTGAAAGAATTCCTTCCTGAAAATGAAATGGAAAGAAATTGGGAATATTGGGATTATGTCGACAAAAGGGAAGACCCCTGCTGACATATTTGGAGGAATATCGTAAGATAATCCTCAAATTGAAAGGAATAGATGAATTTCAAAAGACAAGAGGATTCATTAGGAGACTAGATAAGGCCTGTAAAAAGAAAGTGAAAAGGAGTTCACCTAAGACGCTTGAAGAGGCAATTAAATTTGCATTAATCAATGAAGATAGTACGCGTCCAAGTACACTCACTAGTCTCACTGATACAGAGCCTAAGACTAAAGAATTGGAAACCTCAAAATTTGTAAGCAAATTTAAAAGGAAAATGCCATTTCTTAAGGGCAAGAAACAACCTTTTGAAAAGAAACAATATGTAAGGCCAAAGTTAAGTCCAGATGACTTTGATAAGGCAAAAAGAGAAAAGCTGTGTTTCAATTGCCTATCCCCTAACCATGCTGCCTGGAATTGCCCTCAAAGGAAAAAGGGGGAAGATAAAGGAAAGGATAAGGACAAGGGCAAGGGAAAAGAAAACAAATCCATATAGTGCAGACCCTAGAATTAAAGGGGCATGAAAAGTATAAATCTTTAGAGGTTTTACACAAGGATGTACAACACAGGTGTTGTATGTCAGCTTCTATGTGACAGCCTACTTTTGGGCCACATGATTTAGTTAAAGTGCATGGATTGATAGCTGGAAAGACGGTTAGAGTCATGATTGATGACTCTGCTACCCACAATTTCATAAATTATGCACTTGTCAAAAAATTGAAACTTCCGCAACAAAAGAGTGGACATTAATATGTTGTTCGTATGATGCAAGGTCAAGATAATAAAATATGGGATACAATGGTATCCAATTTGGAAATTGAGATCCAAGGATATAAAGATAAACTTGATTTCCAAATTATGAATATGGAAAGAGTCGATATTGCTTTAGGGAGGGAGTGGCTATGGGGATTGGAACCATCCTTAAAACGTAGTTATCATCACAATACACTGGAATTTGAAAGGGATGGTAAGACTTTTGTGATTCAAGGTGAACATGAAGTATCTGATAATCCTTTGTTGTGTTCCACTGAAGTTCAAAAGCTAATAAAGAAGGAAGCTTGTGAGGCATATATGTTATGGTCTCTTCCTGTACAAAACACTTTTACTTTCTGTAATATAAAGCAACAATTTTCTTATGTTTGTGAGTTGAATGTAAGTAATGAATTAAGTGGTTTGTTAAATGAATTTAAAGATGTGTTTCCTTCTAATTTACCAAGTGGCCTTCCACCAGATAGGGGTGATATAAATCACCCAATTGACACAAATAAGGATACATACCCTATTTCTAAACCACCTTATAAGTTAAGTGAAACACAGCACCAAGAAGTTGAAAGACAAATTAAGGATTACCTTGATAAAGGGTTTATACAACCCAACAATTCACCTTGGGCTTCGCTAATTTTATTGGTAAAGAAAAAAGATGGTTCTATGCGACTTTGTATTATTATAGAGCACTTAATAAGATCACAGTGAAGAATAAATTTCCTATGCCCAGAATCGAAGATCTTTTTGATCAATTATAAGGGGCAAAATTCTTCACAAAAATAGACTTAAGATCAGGCTATTACCAAGTAAGAATTAAGCCACAAGATGTTCCTAAGACAGCATTTCGTACTAGATATGGGCATTATGATTTTTTGGTGATGCCTTTTGGCCTCACTAATACACCAGCTACCTTTATGAAGCTGATGAATAGTGTGTTACGGCCCTATCTAGGACATTTTGTAGTAGTCTTCTTGGATGATATCTTGATCTTTAGTAGATCAAAAGAAGAACATTTGGAACATTTACGATTGGTATTCCAATTGTTAAGAACACATTCTCTTTATGCAAAGAAAACTAAATGTGAATTCTTCGCACAAGAGGTCAAATATTTGGGGCATATTATCTCGAAAGAGGAAATCAAGATGGATCCAAAAAAAGTAAAGGCAATTATTGAATGGCCATCTCCAAGGAACCTGGAAGAGCTGCAGATCTTCTTAGGATTATCTGGATTTTATCGTAGATTCATTCGAGATTATGCCAAAATAGTTGTTCCAATAACAGACCAACTTAAAGGGAAAGAGAAGAGCTTTAATTGGGGAACAGACCAAAATGAAAGTTTTCAAAAACTTAAGGTAGCTATTGCTACAGCTCCAGTACTATTAATTGTGGATCCCAATAAACCATTTGTGGTTGAAGCTGATGCCAGTGATAAGGCGATAGGCGCGGTCTTATTACAAGAAGGTCGACCAGTTGCTTTTGAAAGCAAGAAGTTAGACCGTGCAAAACAGAATCATTCTGTTTATGAGAGGGAGCTGTATGCAATAGTACATGCAATGAAGAAATGGAGGCACTATTTGTATGGTGCCAAACTTTTGATCCTGTCGGATCATGAAAGCATTAAGTGGCTCAATGACCAACTGGATCTACAAGGGCGTAAAGCCAGATGGGCCGAACTCCTCCAAGAGTTCGACAATGAGATAAGGTATAGTGGCTGATGCACTCAGCAGAATGCCCATCATAAATGAATTGAGTTTTACTCAGTTCACTTCCGATTTGCTTGAATCCTTAAAAGGAAAATGCCAGGTTGATCCGGCATATTCCAACATATGGGAAGCAATAGAAAATGGGGATCCAAATGGAAGGGCCTCCACTGAGGAAGGAATATTTGAGGATGTTCAACAAGGAAATGGAGCATCAAGGGTTGCTCAAATGGGATTCAAGTGGAAGAATTTTACCATTGATAATGGTTATTTACTCTACAAGGGTAGGGTATGTGTCCCGAAAGATGAAGAAATAAGGCGCCAGATACTCTTTGAGTGTCATGATACCCCTGGCGCGGGACATCCAGGAGTTAATAAGACTTACAGTTTTATTAAAAGGCAGTTCTATTGGCCTGAAATGAATAAGGACGTCCTTTACTATGTGGTCAAACGTAATAAATGCCAGGTTAATAAAGCTGAAAGACTGAAAATGGGAGGACTTCTCCATCCATTAGAGATTCCTTCAGGAAAATGGGAGAGTATCTCCATGGACTTTATTGTTGTATTACCCAGAACACAGAGGGGGCACAATTCTGTGTGGGTGATTGTGGATAGGTTAACCAAAATGGCTGGGTTTATTCCAACTTCAGCTGATGTTAAAACACCAGAATTGGCTAGATTGTTCATAGAGAACATATACCGATTGTATGGCCTTCCGGCAAATATAGTTTCTAATCGGGATAGAAAATTTGATAGTCAATTTTGGTGTGCGGTATTTAGAAAGTTGGATACTAAACTTAGCATGAGTACGGCGGACCACCCGCAAACTGATAGGCAAACTGAAAGAGTTAACCAAATCCTTGAAGATATGCTCAGGGCATATGTAAGTAAAAGGCAAACTAATTGGGAAGAGTATCTACCAATAGCAGAGTTTACATATAATAGTGCCAAGCACTCTTCCGCTGGATATAGTCCATTTATGTTAATGTATGGATTTCAGCCCAGAGCTCCCCATGCAGTGGGACTGCATAAGGAAAAGGTGCAGGCAGCCAAGGATTTTTTGGAGAATATGAATAGTATGTTAAAATTTGCTCAAGAAAATATTCAGAAAGCTCAAAATCGAGCTAGAGCTTATGCAGATCCTCACCGAAGAGACATCTCCTTTGAAGAAGGAGAATTGGTCTATCTTAAGGTGCCTGAACAAACTAAAACCATGAAAACGGGACGATGTCCAAAGCTTTCACCCAGGTATTGTGGTCCTTTCACAATACTTAAAAAGGTGGGAAAACAAACTTACAAGATCCAACTACCTGCTGGTAGTAAAATACATCCAGTTTTTCATGTAAGTAAGCTAAGGAAGAAGTTGGGTGATTTAGATAATCTAATCTTAAATGATAAACTTGAGGAGCTATTAGATGACCAATCTAATCCACATGAACCAGAAAGAATATTAAATGTTCGTAACAGACGAACAAGGAATACTATTTATCAAGAATGTTTGGTTAAGTGGAAAGATTGTTCAGAAGAAAGCTCAACATGGGAGCGAGTAAGTACCCTGAGGAAAAGGTTTCCCAATTTACAGTTGGACCTTCCAAGTATCGTTTTCGAGGACGAAACCGATTCTTAAGGGGAAGGAAATGTTACATTAATAAGGTAAATTATGGGAAACGGGCGCGAGGGATGACCGTCTGGGGCCTTGGGCACCCGAACGGGGTTTAGGGCAACCTAGAGAGTTAGGGAGTCCGAGATTTGCCCAGAGCATGTTGTGGGATTTGTTGCAGATGGAGAGCCTGCAAATAGGGCAGCAGGTGCTATTATTCAGGGATATTATCCACATATCACAGTTTCATATTGTATGGCTCATTGCTTGAACAACCTACTAAAGGATATTGGTAACTTGTCATGGATTGCACCTGTCATAGAGCAAGGAGCTCAAATGGTTAGCTTTGTTTTGAATCACCAATTTCTTCGCCATCACTTTTCTTTGCGGTCGAAGAAGACACTTTTAAAATACTCTGATACCAGATTTGCCTTTAACTTCTTGATGCTAGGTAGGTTAAGAGAATGCAGTGGTGCCTTGAGGCAGTTATTTCTTAGTGATAAGTTTACCTCATCAACATTGGCAGATACTCCTACAGGTATCTTATGCTTGGAGAAAGCAAATAACTCCACTTTTTGGGATGATGTAAAGCTGATAGATGCTATGGTATCACCCATTGTACATTTATTGAGGGTTATGGATGCTATGCAACCTTGCATTGGCAAGGTATATGAGGCTATGGACAGGTTGAATGAAAAGTTGCAGGAGTTGGCACCAAATGATGAGGCGTATGAGGAAATACACCATTTAGTTGTGACGAGGTGGAACTCCTATAGCTCACCCATGCATGCAGCTGCATTTGTTGTGGATCCTGAGTTCCAAGGCAAGGGTCAAGAGAATGACAGTGAGGTTATGGATGCATGGAGACTTATACTGTCTCGTCTAGTGCCTGATCATGGCACTAGACGAAAGATCAGAGATCAGCTTTCATGTTATAGGACCTTTCGGGGTTCTTTTGGTTGTGGGGATGCACAAGAGGATCGCTGTAAGATTGGGGCAGCTTTGTGGTGGGAGGACTATGGTTCGGATGGTCCTGAGTTGCAGCAACTAGCCATCCGTATTTTGAGTCAGTCAGTTAGCTCCTCTTGTTTGGACCAATTGTGGAGTACCTACGCTCACATTGCTTCAAAGAAGAGGAACCGTCTTGGTGTGGAGAGGACAAACGATCTAGTATTCGTTAGTGCTAATTTGAGGATGTTATGTAACAGTATGACAACAAAGCCTGATCCATTCACAGAGTGGGAGATGCAGCAAGAAGAGGAGACACATGCTGATGTTGAGGGAGATGCAGTAATTCATGGTACACATGATGATGAGGCTGGCACTTCAGGAGTGGCTAGAGCAGCCTCAGAGTCCCATCATGATCTTTGGTTTAGCTTACTTATCACGAGTCTCATGATACATGACACATTTACATTATATATGATATTATGATCATTGATGACACTGTGACACTTGGGTTGTTGACAGTTGTGCCATGTCGATATTATACTTGTACTTGAGTCTTGCAGTCTTGCAGTTGCCCTTTGGGCTATTTTGGCATGCGGCATGCCGCATTTTGCTTTAGTCTAGAGATTAGACTTTATATTTGCAGTCTTTTTTGGGGCAATGAGCATGTTCTTTCAAAGATTAGACTTCAATTTCATATTTGTAATCTTTTAAGTTTTTTGGCAATGGTACCATAGGCATGTTCTTTTAGCTTAGACTTTAAAGTTTAGTTCATTGTTCATTGTTTTATCATTTATGATTTTTGGCATATGTATTATGGATTTTATTATTTATAATTGAATAGCTTACCTCTTGAGCCTTGTAAGTTGCAATTCAATTTCTAATGAGTAGTTTTAGAATAATGCATGATATCTTAAAGTTAAAACTTAAAATGATTTGTCCTTGTGGATTATATACCTTGGTTTTAAGTTTTAACACTCCAGACTCCCAGAGTCCACATGGATTATCAGTGAAATATTAATTTTTTTTCATGAATTTTGATTTTTTAAATGCCGTTCCCGTTCCCACGTCCCCGTTCGCTAGGTTTGGCGTTCCCGTCTCCGTCCCCGTTCCCGTTCCCCGTTTCATGTTTCTATGATACCAGCTCTTGAAAATAGAGAAGAGTCATAATAGATCTCCATGTTTGTCAACAATGTCTCGCAGTAGCAAACAAGACTATCCTATCAAAAATGCCTTTGAACATATATAACCATGGATTCCCCACCTTTGGCTAAGATGGCTAAAGTGTCCGCTCATGTGAGCTAAAGACTAAGAGCCAAGCCCGCCCGCTCTCTGTCAAAGAAAATAGCTCATCACAAACCTGGATGTCAATCCCAACTCCAAGATTTAAACCTGCTAGCGATGCGTCAGAAACGTCCCTCTCAAGAACCTATGCACCTATATACCTGTATAGATGAGCCTCGGCTACCCCATCTCACCATCCTCTTACACTCCCTCTCTAGCACCGAAGAGTTGTGAGGAATGACCGCATCACTTGGACTACAAAGCAGTTGAGAAAGGGGCAATCAAGTTGTCCCCACGACTTGAAGAAGTGAATCCCTCCCACACCACGGACTGCTCCTTGACCAAAGGATCAGAGTCAAAGTCTAAGGAAGAGGATGGCACGTCAAAGTAGTCCGCATTCCCCTTCTTCTGCTTCTCCTTCTACTTTCGTGAGGTTTCTAACTCATTGCAGTCCTTCCACAAGTGACCCTTCTTACCACAATGATAACACTGGGCCTTCAACTTTCTTATTCTTGTCACCCCTCTCTAAAGCTATAAAGGCCTTACTGGATCCACCATAATGAGATGAGAGCCTACCTTGTAAACACAAAGATGTCTCATACTATATCTGTAAAGCTCATAGGTGTAGAGGATATCTACGCCCTCAAAGCATTCACCACTCCATTAAACTTTGAGGCAAGCTTATAGAGTGCCGTACCCACAAGACTACCACTGGAAGACCAATTTGCATGTGTTGAAGTTAGTCCTGTACCTGTATAACATGGAACAAAAATGACTGAATGGTGTCCTTGGACTCAAATTTCTCTGCTAAAGCTATCCATAAAGAGTCTCAGTACGCATGGGAAAAGGTGCCTCATACAACATCTGAAGCTTCAACCATATTTTTGGTGATTTCCTACAGCAGGAACTTCTTTAGAAATACACCGAAGAAGTGCAGAATATACGCATGCATCATCTAAATCCTAAGTAAACACAAATTCCTCATGGTTGTCCTCATCAAAATCATTGAGAAGAGAAAAATGACACTAAAGCCGAGGAATAGCTCTACATATAATGTACCAAATCTGCTTCTGCACAAACCAAGCTTTCATCACAACACTGCATGTAAGATAGTCAAATCCATGTAACTTATCATGTATAGAAGTGCACAGAGAAGCCATCTGGAGAGGAGAAGAGAAGATAGAGGATAGAGGGTATACAGAGAGGAAATACAACCAAACCAACAACAAAGACTTCACAAAATGAGAGTTCAAATACAATGTAACCAAAAATCTGATCAAAAACAAAAGCCAATTGCTGCAAAATGAAGAAAAACCAACCAAAAACTACCAGAAACAGCAAAAACGGCCTATACAAACAATCGTCCAGCCATGATTAGGGGTAGAAAACCAAAAACACAAGTTGATAGAGCATTGAATAGCAAACTAACAATTGCAACTAAAATCCAGGCGAAAGCTAAAAACGCAAGTTGTTGATTTAGAAGACGCAAGCATGATCAACAAGCGGAAGAAACACTTGTAATCAGCAAAAGAATCACAACAAGGACCGAGATCCTACAATCTGATACCATGTCAGAAGTGGTGCAGCAATGAAAGCATAGACAAGTGTTGAAATAAATTGTTGAACACAAGACAGAAGAGAAAAAAAACAAAAGAACAAAAGAACCCTGAAAAGGAAGAGAACTTAGAGATGTGCTCGGGAAATGGAATCCATGTATGTCGAGAATGATGCATGGGCACCGGCATTAGCTCCTCTCTCCAAAAGGAAGACCACTTGAAGAATTATGATAAATGCATAAGAGGAGGACGAGCCACTGAATAAATAGGCCTAAAATATGCCAAATATGGCAGCTGGTTGGTCAACAGTAAATGCCTAAATAATCACCAAAATGACCACTAAAATACCTATTACCCAGTAATATCAAGCATAGCCCAAAGTCACACGAGTTGACTAGCTGCTAACACATTTCCTTAAGGCTTATAAGGAGTTCATGTTGCAACCTTGTTTCTGCAAATGAAAGCATGGTATAAGTCAAGGGAACATATTTAGCAAAATGGCTTGATGAGTATTCATTCAATTTTTTTATGGACATTGTTAGCAGCCTATTAAAAGCTATACATATACTAAGCAAGAGACAAAGTCACATGAACACACTTATACTTTGGTCTCAATCACATAATTAACATATGGAAGTACCTTGATTTGTTTAGTTCAAGGAAAGGAAAAAGAGAAAAGGAAAGGCACTACTATCGTTTCGTGGTGATACAAAGTATCCATGTTCCTCGCCAAACAGAGGTTAGAGCATGCTACCTACTCCAAGGTAACCTAAAACATTTCATTGAAATGTGAAATGCCCTGAGTGAAATGGCTGGCTGAAATGTTTCACAAAAACAACTTAGTTTCATGAAACATGAAACATCATCATTGAAACTGTTAGTTGAAACATAGTTTTGAAATGAAAATTTTCAAATTTTGAAACTTTTTTGAGGGTTTTTGCAAACATACAATATATAGGATATGATGCCTATGCATCTTGTGTAATTAATGAGGGTATACTATTGCCTTGTATTGAGACCTTTTAGACCCTCATTAGTGATGATTTTATATCGGCTTCAACTAGAAGATTTGAGATAAGTCAAACATAAAAGCCCAACCTTACCCTAGTAGATGCATTGCCAAGAAAAGGGTAAAATCATTAAAATCTATTAGGTTCAACTTCAAGAACCTTATATATGAATGCCCTTAATGTTGATAATTGATCTCTACTCAATTTCAATGCACACATGTACAACATGCATGTGTGCACCCAAAAAAGGGCATCATTTGCTAATAACATGCAAGGATTTGTATGCTATAATATATGAAATCTATAACTCATAAATTATACCAACTATCTTATATGTATTATTCAATCATTTCACCCAGCGTCACACTTGGGACCTGCCTAGAGGTGAAAGTTTCAGGGTGAAAAGTTTTGCAGCTACCTTGACCTACTCCCTAGAATATAACAACTATGGAGGATAAAGCCTTTGCAATGTTTAGTTCTATGAGTTTTGAATCTTGATTCTTGTCCTTTTTTACATGCACCACAAAAACGTTTAACGAGACATGCAATATGACATGTGCACGAGAAGCAATCCCATCTCACTAATTTGTGATAGTTAACTATGAGACGTTTTGCAAGCTTGACTTCTCTGCATCTATATTGCTAACTTTTCCGTTCACATGGTTGCAATAACTCCTTCATTAGCTTTAGTGATATCTTGTAAAATTTTCCATTTGCATGATTGCGTGATGTGCAATCATGTACATAGGATAGTCAAAATAATATAGAGCTTGTTGGTTGAAAAGGCACACTCTACATACCAATTTTGTCACATAACACACAAGATCCCTTGACCTATTTTTCTTCAAGGAAACAAAACACATCTTGCTCATTATTTGTGAGACACTGCTGCCACAAATTAAGACAGTTGAGGAAAGGTTAATCTCCTAATGGGATCCCTTTTCTTGGCTAAAGAGGGATGCCTCAAGTCCTATTACGTGGAACATATAGAGAACTGTCTATCTTAAACTTCTTGGCATCCATGAGCATCATAACTCTTCCTTAGACGTCCTAACAAGTGTATTGATATGATATGCTGCTAGATAATATGGGCAACATAAGAGACATCTTTGAAAGCATAATGAACTCCTGATTGTTGTGTCATGACAGATGCCACCCAATTATTTTCAGATCAAGCTGCCAAACCCCATTTGAGGCCAGCACTTCAAGGACTGCCAAAAAGAACCTATCACAGGAAGACTACAAATACAAAAGCAGTGGCTTTGGCCGTTCCAAGGGTCCCAGTCCTCATCTTTCTGACCATCTTAACTCTCGCTTAGACGTCCTGGAACTTGTATTACTATGCTTCGAGACAATACAGGCAATGTAACAGCCGTCTGCGAAAGCATAATGAACTCCTGATTGCTGTGGCATGATAGATGATTTTGGATCCTGAAGCCGGCAGATTGTGCAAACAGTTTGCTGTGTCTCCAATGAATGGATAAAGGGCGATACCTAGCATGTATTATCAGATCTAAGGGGGTTTTCTTTGTTCCCGCACTTGCACTGAGTCAACATGAGATGCAATTCTAAGTTCACGATTCACAACGAGAGGGAACCAGCAGAGAGACTCTTACTCTTCCGATCGTTCATTTCGAAGGACACCATGGCTTCCTGCGGGGATCGGCGAGCAGATTCTCCTTCAAAAGCTGGCTCCCCTTGCCTTTGCTATCGTTCCCGCCAGCAGGCCTGGCCTTCGTCTTAGAAGCGTTACTTGTAAGCCGACACAAGGCTCCCCTGCACAACCGGTGGCCCCTTTGGGCAGCCTCCCATGGGCTCCAAATAAAGGAACATTGCTGCCCTTCATTTGATCGCCTCCGCTTGCTACTTGTTTGTTGCTAGGCTAAAGGGGCCAATACGGAAATTGAGCCTAGTAAAAGAACAGTGCTGCCCTTCATTGGATCGCCTCTGCTTGCTACTTGTTTGTTGCTAGGGTAAAGGGGCCAATACGGAAATCGGGCCCAGTAAAAGAACAGTGCTGCCCTTCATTGGATCGCCTCCGCTTGCTACTTGTTTGTTGCTAGGGTAAAGGGGCCAATACGGAAATCGGGCCCAGTAAAAGAACAGTGTTGCCCTTCATTGGATCGCCTCAACTTGCTACTTGTTTGTTGCTAGGGTAAAGGGGCCAATACGAAAACCAAGGCCAGTAAAAGAGCAGTGTTGCCCTTCATTCAATCACCTCGACTTGCATGTGTAAAAGGGCCCATATGAAAACAAGGGCTAGTAATAACACACTTTCTCAGTGCTAGGCAGCTGCCAATAATAACACATGAGGGATGTAGTTACAATAGACTGAAGTAGGGGAGTGGCTATTTTAACCTAACATGTCACCTTCAGTTTCACATGGCTTAAATTCAACAGTCTTTTTATTACACATGTTCATGTGTTTTTGTATAAGAGCATCTCAATAAATTGCATCATGGTACCTTCTTTTACAAAGCATTTAATTCTGCACCAATGTCAATATGAATTCGTGAAGCACAAGGGCTCATCTTGTTTTGCACGTGAATTCTAGCCCCATGCGTATGGTGATGCAGCCAAAGTGCGAACTTACATTCTTTGTGCAAAGATCATTGTGTGATTGCTTAGGTGTGTGCCATGAATGGCACCTTTACCCAAGAGACACTTTAGACTTGGACAAGTGAAAACAAAACAATTAAAACATTTGCATTGGAGCATTGCCCTCTGTGTGTGTGTGTGTGTGTGTGTGTGTGTGTGTGTGCGCGCCCACGCACAAGTGTGTGTGTGAGAAAGTGTATGACAATGCATTCCTAATCATTTCATACAAATAATGTAAACTCTAAAAATAATAATGTGCTACTTGTCCAACCGATTCTCGTTAACTAAGGGTAATTTTCCAAAGCTTAAACAAGTAAGGCAAACAATTACCTAAGCATGCATGTAATGTTAATGAGCTATATTTAACACATAGTAAAGCAAGATCAAGTCTAT
Source organism: Lygodium microphyllum (assembly GCF_053477565.2). NCBI lineage: Eukaryota > Viridiplantae > Streptophyta > Polypodiopsida > Schizaeales > Lygodiaceae > Lygodium > Lygodium microphyllum. The sequence continues at coordinate 97,969 of NW_028229721.1, read as the reverse complement.
GCTTGTTGGTCGACTATTCTTGGCCTCTCAAAATTTGTTCAACATGAAGGGGTTGGACACAAACCTTTCCTCTCAATGAAATACCAATTCTAAAACTTGAAGAATACCCGTCTATCCTCCCACATGGCATAAAAGCATTTTGCCTCCAAGGTTATCCTACGTGGAAGGAGTTCCTGCTATATAGAATCATGTTTAAGTCTTCTTCTATTCAAGCCCAACATTGCTAGCGGAGTTTCACATTAAAATACATAGATTTTGAGAGTGTCAACATAGTAGTAGAGTGTGCCAACTCATCCAATTCCTTCCATACATCTACATCCATGTCCTCAAGCTTAATTCCACTACATTTAACACGCTTCACCTGCTTCTTTGGACTATTTTCTCTTTCCAATATGGAAAGTTTGTCCCTTCAAGCTTTTCAATATTGAACAATGCATTCTCTGAACTTGACGTAGAAGCCATAATGACAAGATGTATATTTACACGCTAAAAGCATAAAGATATACCCAACTACAAGCTCAAAATAGACCAACAAACTACAAACAAAGTGCCTCACAAAGTTAAGTGATGGCTATCCAAATATCAAACCAACATAAAACTAATGCAAAAATGATATTTGAGCACTCCCAAAGGCATATAAGTTTTCTCAAGTTGTCCCAAGTATTCCAGCTATCTTTTGAGCATAAAATAGCAACCAAAGACCAAGCACATACAAATTGCCTTCACAAATCAATTTCAACCCACATAATCTATGCAAAGTGAGTATAACCAACATGGAAAATCCTTGAAGATGACAAATTTATCAAAGTCTTTCGGCAATCCATAGGAGCCATGAGTAATTTAAGAGCTTCCTAATGCAAAGTAGTTACTATTGTCTAATGTTTCAACCTTAAGAAAGGTTTTTGTGATAAAATGGATACTTTGTAGCTTCCAAATAATGGAAAAACATGATAAATTGTAATGAGCAACTCGAAAACACATGTTGGATTTACCAATATACAACTTCTTGGAGCATCTCAACTAGCAATATAGTCCATAGATATTGTGATATTTGCAAATCATCAAGTCTCTCTCTCTCTCTCTTTCATTTTCTTTGCTACAAACACAAGCAGAGCCTCTACTTAAGGCTCCAACTTGAGCTCTCTAATTAAACCCTTTGTTTGCAACAAGCAGGTCCCCCTACTTCCAAAAAACGAGTTGCTTCCTAACTTAAGTAGGACTTGTGCTTACATACATCAAAAACATGTACCAAGATCTCTTCTTGAGCATCCAAAAACAATCTATTTTCATTCAAACCCAGCCACAAATGGCTACCAAGTCTCTATCAAAGTGGGCTATTTCACCCTCAAATTGATCCTCACAATGGCTCAAAAGCACCTGCTTGACTCAAATCTAGATCCCTATGACAAGAATAGCACCTCCATCAAGGTGCAAGCAACGAGCATCAATGTCGAAGAAGAAGTTTGAATCCTTGACCTTCACGAAAACTAAGCTTCACTTCTCATACTCTTTGCTCCAAGTCTGAGCTCCCATGAACATTGAAACACAACTTTAATGTCAATTGAGAGAGAAAGAATGGTGGGATGTGAGGTGGAAGCTATGGAGTGTGGCAAGAGAGTTGTCAAAGAGAATAACACAATAGAGTTATGTGGGTACAAAATGAATAGTGTCCTTATTCTTTGTTATCTTCACTTATATATGATTGTACAATGTGTACTCAAGGTTTGCCTGCCTAGCTATTGGCCATTGGCCTTTACCCCAATAGCTATCCTAGATTGTTAATAATTATGTGCCTATAGGTGGACTAGTACATAATGGGTGGATATGGGGTCCTTATAAATGAGGAGTGCATCGTGTTTCTGTGTGGGTGTACTACCTAAATGTGAGTAAGTATTAGAGTGTAAGTCATAATGAGCATGTTCTAGCATTTTCTATATATATATAAGAGAATGTTGTTTGAGTGAGCGAGTGTGCTACTATATGTGTGCTTGGGTACAAGTGTGGTATGTGTGTTTGTGAGTAAGTACACAGCTAGGAATCCCTAACTGGGATTGTATGTAGCCATGAGCTATCATATTGGCATAGGTACATCACCATCATTATGGTTGTGGATCAATGAAAATTCCCTATCATGAGCACCTCTTCCACCATCAATTAGATGCTTAGGCTACGAATGTGTAGGATGGCCTCTTTCACAAGTCCTCATGGTAACATGGGTGGGCTACACTACAAGTGGGCTAAGTCACTTGGTGCAAATCAACTAACTTGGCATGGGGCATGAAATGGACTCGGGCTAAGTGATGAGTGGGAGCTCGGTTTGAGTGGAGAGTGAGGAAGCTTGGAAACTTGGGTGCTGGCATTTTGAGTCAATAGACTTTGACTAGTCAAGATGTGGGACAACTTGAGGTGGCCATTGGCCTTATGCTGGGGTCGCAAGGTGAAGGTGTGATGGGACTCATTGTAAGTGGAAAGATGAGGTGGTTGAGGGAAGAGACTTGGGTTAAGGGGATAGAAAAGCGGGGACAAAACTCAACATGGTTGAGGTGGTTGATGAACTCAAGTTGGATGAAGAGTGGAGCCCCACTTAAGGTGCATCTGGTGCGCAGATCGGTCGCTATATGCTCACGTAGTGAATCCCGGAAGGTCCCCAAGAACAATGAACTCTACCTTTTTGCACAAATTACAATGTAAAAAGCATGAACGACAAGAGCAAGAGACCAATTGGGTTCAATCTCCCCCCATGCCTTGTGTGAGCACTTCACAAAGCATGTATTTTATGTATATTTCCATCTTCATGCTCAATAATAGCCCAATTTACAAAAATATGACAAGCTTTTAGCTTTTGAGTTTGCTTTTACAAAAATAGGAAATAAAGCTAATGGACGGTGCCCATAGAGTCTGGCACGCCCAACACAATGTCCAAATAGAAATAATATATCCGTGCACATAGGCGCATACAAAATAATAATAAATAATCAATGCCTCAATAGACATGACAAAATATAGGCGTGGCACCTATCAAAATATAATCCATAGGTCGAATACTCGCTAGACTCCAATGCTTTCCTCCGCCACTGCTGCTATCTCTACACATCAACTGAAGCATTCACAATCGTTAGTAAAATAATACAATTAAACCGACAAAAGTGAATACCTAGCAGTCTTCAGCTACATAAATAAATCAACTGGTTAGAAATAAATCCTAACCTTAATTTATTACGAGTGCGCACTCTAAACTCATAAACGTTTATTAATTTAATATGCATTTTGTGGAATCACCCGCTATGGAATCACCCATGTACACACTAAATTAATGAAACGCCCGAAAAGGACAGGCGTCCACATCAACTTCTCGCACAAAGAATCCACTTTGTGTATGAGCCCCAGTCATCAAAGTTTACGGAATCCACTGTAAAACCTCACGGAATCCATCGTGGCACGGAATCCACCGTGAAATATGCCTCCTGGCATCAAAGCCTTCCAAGTATGATGAGAACCCAAAACTAATCAAGCTATATACTAACTATCCCAATACTGATTTCTAGCCTAAAAACTTGCATTTTCTCACACAAATCCTTCCAAGTATGATGAGAACCCAAAACTAATCAAGCTATATATTAACTATCCCAAACTAGCTCCTTGATAAGCATGTGGAGCCCTTAGAAGGGTACCCCTATTAACAATCAAACTTCATTCAATTCAGCCCAAAAAATTAGTAAATATTTAGTCTCAAAATTGATGCATTATGGTCACACAACTCAGTTAGTATAGCTCTTTCAATCCCAAAAAATCTAAGCAATTCTAATAAGAATGTATGAGTTGGTCAAGCTCCATTAGGATACTACAACTGCCTAATGAAATATCATGTAATCCTTGTGCATAAACCTCTCCCAAACTCAATATATAGTAAGTTTTGGCTTTGCTTTGGGTGCAAAATTAGTTCAAACATAGAGATTCACACATAAAGAGCACTATCAATCTATAACACACTAGCTAATTATGCTCTTACCTAGTTAGTTTGTTGTAGCACTTCTCCAATATTCATGCTTGTGCTAAGATGCCACTAAACCAACAAAATTTATAAAATGTTTAGTAAGAAACTAGAAATTTGTAGCAATCTTTCAACCCAAATTTATCCACATAAGATCTCATATTGTATCATTGATAACTACAATCTATGATTAGCTAGTCATTTGATCATCTAGCTAGTTACCTCCCAATGCTATTACTATGTCATCCATTGCTCATAATCATGATAAAGTTAGCAAATCTGGTTAAATTATATTAAGCATCAAAGATTCATTGATGCACATCCACACCATGATACACAAGATCTTTTGCTTCTTGCCTAATAATTTAAAGTGCATCAACATCTACTATTCTGGGCAAATGGATATTTCCATGTTTTGTTTTGTTTGGTTATTTCAAGAGCATCGACATCGACTATTCTAGGCAAGTGGGTATTTCCATGTTTTTTTAGTTTGGATTTTTAAAATAAAAAACTTGATAGAAAGTAACTATTCTAATCTAATTTTGATTTCTATCTATCAATCAACTCTATTCTAATCCACAACACTTTATGGATAGGTTGCCTCTCCCAATCCATTATTCCTACTCTATGATAAAAAAACCTGAAAAAAGCAACTATTCTAATCTAATTTTGATTTCTATCTATCAATCTTCTCTATTCTAATCCACAACACTTTATGGATTGGTTGCCTCTCCCAATCCACCCTTCCTACTCTATGTCTTATGTTTTTGACATTCTGCATGATAAAAATTTACATGTCACAACATGCAAAATCTAAGTAAGAAATAGAGAGTACACATCAAATTAGAGAGGAAACTTTTTTCTTCAATTTCAAATAGATTGATAAAAGATGGCTCTATCCACGCATGTGCTTCCACTCTGAAGCTTAGATTGCGATATAGATAGGTGATATGTGCAGAGCTTAAGGTTAACTAGAATAAATCTTGCTAGGAAAAAGATAGATGATGATGGTTATGGAGAGGTATCCCTTTTATAACCCCTGAAAGTGTTTAGGTTGGCTCGATTAATCTACCACAATATGAACCTTAGTTGGTCGATCATGGAATATTTCAAGAAATATTCCCTTTACTATTGAATAGAGGTCCCTAATAACTCCCACAACCCACAAAGGTCACCTTTTTGACATCTAATCACATAGAACTCATATGGCATCCGAGTTAGGACGCAACCAATATCTAGGCTAATGTATGGCTTCTCCTAATAATGGGGTCCTTATAACTTTGAGACCTTGAATCATTAGTGGAACTTTTCAAGGGTGGAGCATTGAGCATTATCTAATGTGCATATCCTAGCAAGACTATCTATGTTGCCAATGTGCCATGCATTCCACTCATAGACAGTGAGGATATTCGATGATCAAGAATTTGTCATGTCCCAACAACGGAACCAAATTGTAGGTTGAACCTACACTTTGTCGAATCTAGATAGATATATGCATATCAAATCAAGTGTTCACGAATCATTGATGCCTTGTAGTCCCTCACCTTGCAAAGAATCCTCACATATGGCATCTCATTAACCTTACCTAACTAGGACTTTTTTATGGTCAAGCTTGAATATTGAAACAATCAAAGAAGTATACAAATGCAATGGAAACTCATGGTGTATAGTCTAGCTCGTATTCATCAAGATCTAAAGCTTTTGTCCATCATGGTAGTTTCTCCTCCTTATAACCTCATACTCCTCAATCCCATGAGCTTGCATGTAAGGCAATGAACTCCTTTGCTTGATCCTCCAAGCTCTCTCTCTCTCTCTCACTCACACACACACACACACACACACACACACACACACACACACACACACACACACACACACACACACACACACACACACACACACACACACACACACACACACACACACACACACACTCTCTCTCTCTCTCTCTCTCTCTCTCTCTCTCTCTCTCTCTCTCTCTCTCTCTCTCTCTCTCTCTCTCTCTCTCTCTCTCTCTCTCTCTCTCTCTCTCTCTCAAAATGAAATGGACAAAAGATAGTAAGGTGAATGAAAATCCAATTGAATAGATAGAAGAGAGTCCTCTTCTCGTAATGACTCTAGGAGACAATGGTGTCCTCTCCTTTACTCGTGAGCTCACAAGAGAATCAACGAAGATAGTAAAAGCTAGAGTAGAGAGTAAAAGCTAGAGTAGAGATAAGATGTGCTCAATGAGCAACTACTAGAATGATTTCATTTCATTTTTTCCCAGCTTAAATATGGTTGGTATTTTTTATATGTGAGCTAGTTGTTACTCTTAAGAGCTATGTGCTCAAGCACTCCATTGCTTACAATCTTTGGAGCTTTGGCTCATCAAGCACTCTTTTTTTTCAAAATTCCACATGCACACACTTCTAAATTATACATTGCATGGTCCTTGATGCTCGAAAACAATTCTACAATAAATGTTCGATGGTCAAAGGCATTAAATTTAATTCCCCAACTTGTCTCATAATGGTTGACACCTTCGGGCTATTTTTAGCTTTCGTATTTTGAGATGCATCTTCATTCGGGTTCAAATTTTATTGCATGGATGCGATCAATGTGCTATTGTGTAGTCATATTTCAAATTTTATTTTAATTTTGGCCCCTTCATGCCAATTGCTTATTGTAGTCAACCTTGAAAAGCTTTAACATGAATGATGCACTTTTTGGATAAAAGACCAGAGATTGAGTAGTCCAAGACTATGCCAAAATGGCAAGTGCAAATAGATATCATTTGCATTTGCAACTTTAGGACCAAATAGTCAAAGAGAAGGTAAAGTGGTCCATCAACTAGAGCTAAATACCAAATGTCAAAAGAAGAGATAAAACAATCGAAGACCAAAAATAAGGACAAGATTGTCGAGATCCTAGTTTATCTAAAAAGGAATTGTGAATCCCACCACAAAAGTGGACTAGGTCCTAAATGATAAGACTAAATACTCAATGAAGATGATGCCATTCACTTTTTTTTTCTTTTTTTAAACTACAAAGTTGTATTCAATTAGCACTCTCTCTAGTTGTATTAAGCCTAAATATTGACACCATCTCAAGAGATATAAACTTGTCATATGGGCAAGGTCCCTCTATGCACACATAAGTTACTTCTTTAGTATAACTCCCTAAATCTTTCTAACAAAAAAGTAATGGAAACCTTTGGCAAGTATTGGACCCCTATAATGGGAAATGAGACGATGAAATCAATGTAGTAATAATTAAATGCGGCCATGATAGTTATATAAAGATAAAAAATCCAAACAAAATAAATTCCCTCTTGTTTGAAAATGTATTCAAACCAAGACTTATGAACACAATATATAGGAAATCAAAGCATCCCTCTCATTAACACAAGACCTAGGCAATCAAAACATCCCTCTTATTCATTGCTCCCTTGCTTCCTTTTTGCCATGTGCTACAAGAGAGATATCCTTTAAACTCCTATCATAATGCCTGCTTGGGTAAAGATAGCATACACTTCTATGTGATCTAACATAAACACACACGAAACAAAAGGAGGAGGAGGAGAGTTTGTGTGAATACTTTAACAACATGTAGGCTACACATTTAAATCAAAAGTTATAACTAATATAAATTTTTAAATGCAAACCATGTTTATATTACTCAAAAAGTGTATAATATTTACATCTTCCAACTAGGAATAGCCAAAAGTGTCAAAACATCATGAGAACAACTCAAAAAACTAAGGGAAGGGTGGAGAGGAAAGTTAACACCCTGAAGATAGAGGAGAATATCGTGATTATCATGCCAAGCCTATTGTCTTCGTCTTTAGTTCAAAAACCTCTATGCGAAACAAACCAAAGTATAAATATTGGGTGGATCAGGGGCGATAAAACATTCTTAGCATGTATCTCTAGCATTCCTTATTCTAACTTAAGGACCAATTCTTATCCAACTATTGTTGATATTGGGAAGGGGCATGGTTTTGGAGTGCCCTTGGTAAATGAGATCTTTAAGATTCATAGGGTATTTTAAGTTGGATGAAGAGGGTAATTGATACTTGAGATATGCAAGGTAATTAAGCTAGATGAAGTGAGGGTTTTAATTAACATAGATATTTTATTAACAAGTGAAAGATCTTGATTTATTGAGCTTGGACTTGAGGAGTCCCCCATAAGTCCTTTCAACAAATGAGAGCCCTTTTTTTCCCTCAACCTAACTACCACCTTCTACATGTTAGAAGAGATTGTAGGAAAAGTGATGCTGATGCTAAACAAGCTCTTAAGGGGGGTGGGGGTTTGGAGGCGTATAAGAGGTTTATACTATTGCTTAGAATAGGTCATCAGAGGAGGGCCTATGAGGCCTAATGCCCATTGTGTGCATTATGGAGGCAACCACCTTTTGGTACAAAGCCTCGATCCATGATTGAGACCTTGCACCAATTGTGGGATATTTTGGCATGATGCACTTAATCATCGATCATTGAGAGACTTCCATATCCTCAATCCTATCATCAAAATCCCTATTAGATGAATTTATAACTCCCCTATGGTAGAGGATCTTTTGTAGCTCTACTTCCACCTAATGATCAAAGATAGTTAGCACCTAGGATAGATAATAATTTGGTAGGGATACCAAGACTTTGTATTGATGGTAAAACTACCATGAATCAATACTCTAGTTCACTATGTGGAGGAGCCATTGGATGAAGAACTATATGTGAACCCTTGTGTCTTATACAATGAAGAAGGTAAAACAATCCTAATGGATTATAGACCAATTCTAGTGATGACTCTAGGTGGAGGAAGGGGCCATGTTTTGGGAGACATGCAACCTTAAGACCCTGTGACATATTGTAATTATAGCCACCCTAGGCATATCTTGTCTTGATGTCCATAAAAAGAGCAAGTAAGTAGAGATAAGGTGAAACAAACACACCTTTAATGCAACATCATGCACCTTTAATGTAACATCATGCACCTATATGCTAATTGTCTAACATAAAAGGCTTCCAATAGTAAGGCAATCATCCACTTCATTCATTTATCTTTGGAGTTAAAACCTTAGATAAAAAAGCAACCCGAATCCCACTTGGTGTAATGTGACTAGATGCAAGCAAAGCAAATGGAAGTGTCAATCCATAGGCCAAGTAATTTGGATGCTTCTTCAATGGAGAAAAAGAATAAGAAGCAAAAGAAGAAGAGAATCAAGGGAAAAATCAACTTTAAAAGTGACAGTGCTACCATGCTCACAATAAGAAGACAAATCATGGGCATGAAAGCTAAAACCTTAGTACCCAATGCTAAGAAAAAAGGAAGTGCTAAAGTACGCAAATACCTTGAGCCTAAACATCAAATATAAAAGATTAGAGGCTGGGTGGAAGAGGCCCAAGTACACCACCATCAGCATCCCCAACATACATGAGAATTGTTGGGAATCTAGAGTCTAACACAATTGTCCAAGGATAGAAGCAAAATTGACCATATCCTTCCACATATAGGTTCTTAGAGTTTGAAGGTCCAAGAAGAACAAGTTTGATGAAGTAAACTTAGGTCTAGTAGCCACCCTAACCACCCAAGTTTTATGCCTCTCTATCTACTACTAAGGAAGCAAAATCTAGTGTTGTGATGGGCTTTTAAAGCTTGGATAGATGAAACTATAGAGCCACTTACAGATGCAAACATGTAGGAATCCAACCTTGAAACACATATACCTAGCTTGACACCTAACCTAGTGCCTAGAACTTTACATATCAATGCCTTTTGGGAAGGGTCTGAAATGCATGTAGCCCTACTAATAATGGCCTCAAGGGACACAAGGTGGGATTATTGATCCTAGATCAATTGCGAGTATTCTAAGTCACACTTTTGGTCCTACAAGCGTGGGGCAGTCCTCTTGTAGAGATGGCTCACTTCAATGTCAATGTAACATTAGCCAATGAGACAAAAATGAAATCCTTCAAAGTCATGAAGGATTTGCTGGTGCGAATTTCATGTGTCTAATTCTCTATGAACTTAATTGTCACAAAGGAAGTGGACTATGATATCCTACTAAGGTATACCATGGATGCAAAATGCTTGAGCCATAAAACATTGGGGAAATGGATTGATGTTATTTGCAAATAGAACAAAAGCAATTGACATAATAAATAACACTTGAAAGACTTCACTAGCCAACTAATATGTCATCCTTGTGATGCTCAAAGAAGATTTGTGAAGTGTATCTAATTATGGACCTCTCACCAAACATAACCCTTGCCTAGAGGACAAGTGCAATTAATGCATATCATTGTAATTATCGATTTGTTGCTCTTGGAAGATAAGGAGGATTATAAGAAAATGGTTGAGAAAGTAAGTAATCAAGGAAAGGTGGTCACTACAAAGGGAACCTAATACAAAGTACTACCCTCAATACCTCTTTACATGATCGTTGCAGGTAGTGCAATTAAAGGATAGACCCTTAACATGAATCTCTAAGTACCAACCTAGAGTTGAGTAGAGTCCTTGAGTTTCTTAGAGGATCATGGAAAAATAACCCATAAACAACTCTAAAGCCCTTAGAAGAACTCTTGGAAGCTCACAAATGGGAATGGACAAAGGTGTGTGATGTAAACCTCATGCGCAACTATGCCATCCTAGACAAAGACAAAGCTTTAGTGGATGATCAATGAGTCCATATTGAGTCATCCAAAGAGGGGGAATCAAAAGATAGGATTCCTAATAAATTTGAGGATAAATCCTCAAATAGAAAAGACAAATTGATAAACCACAACATAGAGCTAATCCAAGTGGACTACTCATCAAGGAAGTGATCATCATAGAATGTGACCTTGAAGATAAGAAACCAATGCCACTTGCCTAGAGTTATTGAAAAAGAGAAGAGAGCACAATATTGATGTTCTCATTGACAAGGTAGATGATTATAATATCTTAACATATAATGCTTGGATATCAATCAAGTAACCTCAACTGGTCCCAAAAATTACTAAATTCAATCCACATGGGGATAAACCATGCATCTTACTAGAAAAGTGTAAGGTCATGCTAAACATTGAGACCAAAAGCCTCCATGTGATCTTTCACGTGCTACTAAATGAAGATGAAATTGAGAAGCAAACCCTCTTGAATGGAACTTCCAAATGATGGGCCAAGTGCAACATTGACTATGATAATCATTGCATACATTGAGCCCTTCCTAGTGTAAAAAATATAATGGTTTTGGCCATCAACAAGAGCAATCTTATCTCTAACAAGAAGGACATGCCACTAATATCTCCAACAACCCTAATGTATAAAGCCAAAAAGTGAATAGATACCCCATTCTGCCATTGCAACTTTGAGAGAAACCATTCTCTGGCTTCTATCTCATCCTCTTGTATAACATTGTTGAGAGTGAGGGAGAGAATGGCAGTGACTGTGAAATCTTGAGTGAGGGACTTGGAGAGTGAAGCTCTTCTTCTCTTCTTACTTTGCTTATATTCTTACCCTTCTTCTTTTGTGGCTTTGAGGGTGAGAAGTAGAGTTAGAGATGTGAGAGTGAGAGAGTGTGTGAGATAGTGAGAGGCTATTGAAAATTTTCTTATTGATATCATTCTTCTTATTTTTCTTCTCTACATTTCCTCTCTTTGGTGGAGCTATTGCATATGGATTAGATGCAATGGATTGAAGTTGTGGATTAAGGAGCATCACATGACAAAACCCTAGTTTCTTTGAAGGTAACACCTTCTAGGAAGGGTACTTTGAGGGCATGAGGGTTACCCTAGCTTTTCCTTTTAAAAGCCTTTAACTATGCTTTTTTCTTTGTTGATGAATTGTCAATGGCTTTTAAAGCCTAAAAAATACAAACCCATAGTAGACCAAGCAACATGATTTTTTCTCAATCAATAAAAGCACGCCATGTATGTCATATATATCAACAAATTCCCCTAAACCTTGAGCTCATAAAAAGACACAATCAAGAAGGTTCTTGAATAAAAGCACACCATGAATGGCATATATATCAATAAATTCCCCCAAACCTTGAGCTCATAGAAATATATAATCAAAAAGGTTATTGAAGTACGAGAGCATGACTTGCATCAAAATATTAGTAGACCACCACATCACTACTATGTCATGCATTGTATGCCCCCTTGCTTATACATTGCTACCTTGCCTTTGCACCACCACTACCTTTTCCCAATATATTTGATACATGTTTCACATATCCCTTACATGTACAAAATTTCTTATTGCCTTTATATCTACTACCTACCACCTTTTGGCCTACTCCTTATCACTTTACCGAGAGAGAGAGAGAGAGAGAGAGAGAGAGAGAGAGAGAGAGAGAGAGAGAGAGAGAGAGAGAGAGAGAGAGAGAGAGAGAGAGAGAGAGAGAGAGAGAGAGAGAGAGAGAGAGAGAGAGAGAGAGAGAGAGAGAGAGAGAGAGAGAGAGAGAGAGAGAGAGAGAGAGAGAGAGAGAGAGAGAGAGAGAGAGAGAGAGAGAGAGAGAGAGAGAGAACAAATATTGAAGAGAAAAAAATGTGTGTGTGAGAATGTACACTCTTCATCCTCTTGAAGCTTTACCCCAATCTCTTTGCATCCTTCCTCCTCTTTGTTAAAGTCAAAAAATGCTTGTGAAAGGTAATGCCATTCACAACTCCATGAACACCCACAATTGTCATCTTCTCATTGGCTTCCCAAATCTAGTCATGCCTAGACCATCATCCACACCAGCCTTAAAGTAGGAATCATACAAAACCTTCAAGCTTTTCCTATGGATGTCTTTATCATTTCTGATCTGCTATGATAATGGCCTTCTAAACACACATCCATGATGACAAAAGCTAACCAAAAAGGCTTTAATAGGAAAAAGTATGCATTCAAGGCTTTTAGTTCATATACTATTGAGGCCCTATTCACATGTTGAAACCATCAAGAGCTCAAATACACCAAGAATCTCTTAAGTAACCAAGCTCAAACATCTTTAAAGAATACAACACATCATGTGTAGTATTGTTTAGGATAGTAGCTTTTGAACTAAAGGTGCATGGATAGCCACCATAATCGATATGCCAAACAAATACACTTAAACCCAAATATGTGATGATACACCTATCTTTGAGCTAAAGCTATCAATTCTTAATTCTCAAACCTCAAGTTATCAATACCCAAACCTCTAACACCATGAGTATCGATCAAACCCTAATTTCTCACTCATAAGTCTTCAATGTGCCAGGTAAAACCCTTGCACATTGATAAGGAAAATCATGCCACATTGTCTTAGAAAACAAAAGATCATAGTGGCTAAGCCCTTTTACCAGGGGAAAAACCTATCCTTCTTGTCCTTGTTGCGACTAGTCCATGTGTCAATGTCCCGTCCTTAGGGCTTCTTAGATCATCATAAGAAAACCCCACATATTTAGCCCACCCCCTAAAAAAGCCTAACATAGCAATCATGCTCATTGGACATAAGCATTGACATCAAAGACAACCACTTGGATCAAATGGGGAAATGGATAAAGTAGAGCCTACATTTGTTAGACCTTCATCACCTCTTGCATCTACATTAACCACTTGTGCCATACTCCCTCCTTCTTCAAAGTATGTTATAGTGTCCACCTCTTTTAAAGCATACACCTCTCCTATTGAATTCAAAGCATCCAACCCCACGATCAAAGATATAGCAATTTGGTTATTTAATTTGTCACCCAAGAGCCAAATGTTTCATGATCAAAGAATATTGTAGGTGCAAAAATGAGATCCACACACAATTCAACTACTCCAACATGGAAGTAGGCACAAAATTCGAATGTACAAGTGAAAATAAGACCTATGTTGCGTTCAAGCAAAGTAACTCATTTATGGAGTCATCGACTTCATTTACCACCTTTACACAATCCTCTAAAATAGCTCTAGCATTCATTTGATGTGCAACGATTTCACCATGTTTGTGACACCTCTTAGCATATAGTTGCATTGGATCCACCTCTTTCTAGGTATCATGTATAAGATCCTCAACCTATTTGATCTTCCTTTCCAAAATAAATAACCCATCAAAACACTTTGCTAACAGCTACATTGAGTTTTTCTTGTTGGACTACATTCCTGTCACAAGTATACTTGAACTTTGATTCAACAATTCTAAATGTAGATCAATATCAATTTGAAGTGCTTTGGAAGTAGAATAAAGAAGTCACGCTACTTTGTAGTACCCACCATATTAGTTAAGACACTATCCAAAAGCTCATTAAGCTCTAAGTCTAACTCATTCTCACTTGCGGCACACCTCAAATAGCATCATCCTTCCCTTCTTTGAATATATTTATTGAATCCCACCAATGCTTCTTTTCCTATTGATTGCCCCTTGCTCTCCAAAGCTCTTTTAACTCTTCAACTTTCCCATTAGAATATTAATCTTTAATCATTGTCTCCTAGAGGGTGATGGACACTTCAAAACCTCTCTAATTCCAAAGTATCTTCCTCTTCGTGCTAAACTAAAATTTTGTCTCCTAGAGGATGATAGACATTTCAAGTTTTGAATAATCTCTCCAATTCCAAAGTATCTTCCTCTTCTTCCTAATCTAAAGTGGATGTTTCTCTTCTTTTCCCTTACTGCACTTCACTTTTGTCCTTCATCGAATTTTAAATACCATACCAAGCTTCCTTTTTCATCCCTTCTTGTCCTTAACAAAGTCTCATACCCAATCTTGAATGGCAATAACCATTCTCAATCATGGTCTTCCTAAGATCAACAAAAAGGTTCCTAACCCTACAAGTATCACACGATAGTTTTTTCTTGTGGAGATATCAAAAACTTTTACCTCCAAGTCTTGGATAATCCCCAGGCACATAATCTTCAAATGAGTGGTGAGCTTGATATAAAATCCTCAAAGGCCTATCATCTCCAAATCTAGTCTCTACACATATGTGTGTGTTATCACACATACTTGAGCACCACCATGAATATACACCTCCCTATCCCTTTCTTTGGCTATCCTTTGATTGGGTTTACCAACCTCTTCCATGAAGTCTACAATTTAGGGTACAATTCCACCAATTATCCATACATCACATCCACTTTCTTGTTGAGAAAGTCCCTCTTTACATCACAGCTTCCCCTAAGGGAAACCCCTTGTCTTGAACTTTCTTCTAGGTCTCCTATTCTTCTTTGTTCCACTAGTTACTCCTTACGTAGTGTGCTTGTTCATGTGCCCACGATGGCTGTCGTTTTCCTCTTTTCTGTATTTCTAGCTTTCTTCATCATTAGTGTCCCTGAAACTTCATGTATATTTATTAGGTTTACTACACTCTTCTCTTTTTATCTTCTATTTTCATTCCAAAAGGCCCTGCTTCATCCTTAATTTGTATAGCATAATCATTACTTCTATTTGGAATATCCCATGGCATTGGATACATATATCCTACTTGCATAGTAAATAGGATAGTTGTTGCTTAGATCTCCCACTTCATTGTAGTTAGAGAGCATGATCTTGGTTCCTCTCTCAATCTACACAATCTCATATCCTCATCATATCCATTACATCCCCATGGTATCCATCCTATTCTTCTCCTTGGTTCTTCCATTGCACGGATCCTTAGATCCTGCAATTGCTCAAAGGTCGCCTCCATTTTTGGGGGATTTTGTATTGAATCCCCTTAGCTAGAAATAAGAATTAGCACTATAGAATGAAAGGTAGAGCCAAGTAGAAGCAAGAGCAAAGCAAGAGCTATGGGGCAGGTAGAGAGAGAGAGAGAGAGAGAGAGAGAGAGAGAGAGAGAGAGAGAGAGAGAGAGAGAGAGAGAGAGAGAGAGAGAGAGAGAGAGAGAGAGAGAGAGAGAGAGTACGTAGGAACTCTAATTGTCACAATTTGTGGCCAACATTTCGTTATTCAATAGTCATTGAAAGAATAAATAATAAAGCGATAGTGTTGGGCACCCACCACCTGGAGTGTACAGGTGTGCAGTCATGGTGTGAAATAAATACAGGGTGGTGTAGGCACATGCACTTTTACTCCCAACAACCTCCCACTTCAAGGAAAATGTGTCACTAGTGAGAAGAGAATAAGAAAAAGTGATAAAGTACAAATGTACAAAAATTAAAACAGGATGAGGAATAGATATCATCTCATCCTACACCCACCATCTTCCTAAGGAAGGCAAAATGTTCTATTGAGAGACTTTTAGTGAGCAAATCTACAAGATTCTCATTAGTTGAGATCTTAACAAGCTCAATAGATGTGCTCTACCTTCTCTTTGATGAAGTGATAGCACACCTCAATGTGCTTTATCTTTGCATGGAAGACTACATTCTTGGCCAATTAAATAGCACTCATAGAATTTGAATGCAATGTAGGAGTAACAATAATACTAAGTTCTACTACCATATGGCCTAACCATAGGGCCTCCTTACAAGCATTAGCGGCTACAACATACTATGCCTCAGTAGTAGATAAGGCCATGTATTTTTGTACCCTAGACATCCAAGAAACATCACCTTCAACAAAAGTGAAGACATACCCAAAGGTGGACTTCTTATTATCTGCATGTCCTACATAATCAGAGTTAGTGTAATCCATGACTGTAGTATTTTGATCGCCATAGCAAATACTCATATTTGTAGTGCCTTTAGGTATGTCATGCTACATTACACAACCCCCTATAGGCAGCCCATGCAGATTTGTGCCATTCTGCCCAGTGTATTTATAACATGTGATCGTTTGTTTGATCTCCTCCAGCTCATCCCAATCATTGGCAACCTCATTTGGGCACTATACACTTGGTTTTGCTTGGCATTTGATCTCGAGCCTTGTCATTGAGCATTGATGTGATTTATTTTAGGTTTGGGACTATTATACACAGTTTACAGGTAGCCCACAACAGTGCTACATTAGCATTTTATGTCTGGACCACTTTGGCATTGACATTGGTTGTCCTATTGGTCCCGAATGCTAGGGGAATGTATGCCTATGATGTGAGATGCTTTTGGGACTGAATTTGCTCAGTCATTGACTATTTTACATAGTCCACAAGTAGCCCAAAACAGGGCAGCCCCTTGTCATTACATTTTATGCTTATGCTACATGGTCATTTGATGCTCGATTATGCCCGATTGGTGCCTATACATATGGGAAAGTATGCCTATGATTTTGAGCTTGGATTGAGCCACTGTTTGCTCAATTTTGGACATTTATTTGCTACTGGAATATTCAGGGTTGAAGCTCATTTGCATATGTTTGCATATGCCTATTGGATCCAGGCTATGTCTTGGATGTATACATTGATGTAGTGACTCTCGGGGATCGACATAGAGCTTGGATTTGCTCTCGGATCATTGGTTGAGCTTGATCTCACTTTGCATAGCATTTGGATCTCCATCTTTGATGTACTTATGGCATATAGTTTGCTTATGTCTGACCGGTCTTGACATGCTTGGCTTATGCCATTCCTATACATGCTAGTTACATTGTCTTGGAGTTGATTGCTATTGCAGCTTACTTGGGCTTGACATTTGATTGCATGGAGCTTACTTTGGATATTTCTTGGCTTGCCAGAGTTATAGTTTGGATGTACTTGATGTCTATGGATACTATGTATGGATGCTACGGGACCTATATGCTCCGGATGTCTCATTGATGCTTGATCTTGGACACTTGTCAATGGTGCACTCTTACACGCTTTGTTCAAGCTTTCTTGCTTGACATTCATGGATTTTGTGCCAGTGGGGGCATCTTGATACGCTTGACAGACATAGAGCAAGTGGGTTTATGCTACTTGAGCATTTAGACACTTGAGACTGGGATCTTCAATTGGATGCTGCATAGTTGATATGCCGTGGTCCTCACAGATGTACTTGGGCTGATTTGGGCTTTGCACTGCCTGAGAGTACACCTATTTGTGACAGGTTCCTGCTAGTGTTGTGTACACTTTGCTCTAGTACACAAGGGGTGCCTACTTACTGACGGATTCATTTGACATGCTTGGCTATTTGCTCGATGTTCGTATGACTGTCACATGTTGTTTTACGCCCACTTGATGCTGGTTATGCTTTGACAATCAATGGTTGACTTAGTGATTTCATTTTGCCTATAGTTTGCTCTCATTGTATCTAGGTGTAATTTATTATAGCAAGTAGTTATGCATGAATTGTGATGTATTTTTCATGCTAAATCATCCTAGTTTTATGTACTTTTGATGGTACTTGGTGGAAAACATCATTAGCTATCAGTTCGTGGTCATTTTGCCTTGGTTTTGGTGGTATTTTGACAATTTACAGTAGAAAACAACAAGCAATTTTGAACTGTCTACACTATTTTGGACTGCAATATGGCATCTTCTTCCACTGACAGTGCTATCTTTAACATCACTAAGCTTGACGGTACGAAATTTACCTATTGGAAGAGCCAAGTTTGGTAGGTATTGGTGCAGAAATTGCATATAAAACCACCAAGGTTGCATGGAGAGCAGCCTGAAACTATGATTGATGTGATAAATGGATGGAGCTTGATAAGTTATGCAAGTCCACCCTCATCTTGTCTCTCACTAAATAGGTTCATTTCAATGTGGTTGAGGAAGCACGGAGTGCTTGGCAACTTTGGGATAAGATCAAGAACCTCTATGACAAGAAAAGTCTAGCAAGTTAGATGTATTGGCTAAAGCAACTTATGGACCTGCGCATGAAGGATAATATGAGGATGTCTGCTCATTTGAGCCAGTTTCACGCTATTCTCAAGAACTTGACTTTGAGGGGCATTACCTTCAATGATGAGGTTACTCCATTGTTTTTGCTTGGGACTCTGAGTGAGTCATGGGATGTATTCCGCACTACCTTATGTGCTCTTGCTACTACTTTGAACTTGCCTAATATAGAGAGTGCTCTTTTGCAGGAACAAATCAACCATAAGAACTTGGATGCCTCTCGTGTGTCGCATGCTTTGACTATTAGAGGCAGAGATGGCAATAGAAAGAATGACCGTGGGAATGGCCGTGGCAGAGACTCGCAGAAGTCTAGGTCTAAGTTGCACGGTAAGTCGCGCAGCAAGTCTCGTGGGAGAAATACTAATGTGACATGTCACATTGTGGCAAGAAGGGTCATATACGCCCACAATGTCATGATTTGCACAATGAGAAGCGCAAAGAGGAGGGGAAAGACAAAGTACAGGAAAAGTCCTCTGATTGCAGCATTGTGCCTACAAAATCTAGTGTGAAAATCGAGGAGATAAATATCATGCAGACTGATGACTCCGATGGGGAGTACATACTTGCAACTAGTTATTGTGATGCTACACCCTTGACCGAGGTTTGCTCTATGTATGGACAGTGCTAGCTTTTGGATTTCGGTGCTTCATTTCATATTACACCATGCCATGAATGGTTTCGCTCATACTGCACTGTCTCTGGTTCAGTTCGCTTGGGTAATGACATGCCACTTGCTATTGTTGGCATTGGGGATGTACGACTACAATTCTCTATTGATAGTACTTTTCTATTATACAGGATGTATGTCATGTACATGCACTTACACGCAGTCTTATCTCTGCAAGGCAGCTTGATGATGCTGGGTTTCATGTCTCTATTGGGGATTCTGTGTGGAAGATCACACATGGTAGACTTATGCTTGCTAGAGGTGCTAAGACTAGCAGCCTCTATCCTCTTGTAGTTAATGGATCCTCTGTTGATCATGTTTTGTCTATGGGTTCCATCCCACATCTGTCTCTTTGGCATGCTCGTTTGGGCCATATGTCCTTGAAGGGAATGAAAATGCTTTATGGTTTGTAGTACTTACCGCCCCTTGATTATGCATGTTTTGATTCGTGTGAGCATTTGTCTTTATGGCAGACATCAAACTAGGAATACACATAAGAAGTCTGGTAGGACGTGCATGAGTGAGCCCTTAGCATTGGTACATTCGGATGTCTGTGGGCCCATGCCCTGTCAGTCTATGGGTAGTGCAAATTATTTTGTGACCTTTATTGACGATTTTTTGAGTAAAGTCTAGGCTTATCCCATTAAGCTTAAGTCAAATGTCTTGGTTGTGTTTCAAAGATGGCTTGCATTGGTTGAGAACCAGATTGGGCATAGACTAAAATGCCTTAGGATTGACAAGGGGGAGAATATGTGTCATGTGCCTTTGAGTAGCTATGTGATGAGAGGGGTATTAAGCATCAATTGACCACCCCCTATACCCCACCTTAGAATGTTTTGGTTGAGTGGATGAATAGAACCATCCAGGAGCGTGTACGTAGTATGCTTAGCTATGGAAGCCTACCACATAGCTTTTGGGCTGAGGCAGTCAGTACAGTTGTGCATATCATAAATAGATCACCTTGCAATGGTTTGGATTTCCAGGTTGCAGAGGAGGTATGGACTACAAAACCTCTATCTTATGTGCATCTATGTGTCTTTGGATGTGAGGCATTCTACCATGTGCCCAAGGACAAGCATAGTAAGCTGGATCCTATGAGTGCCAAATGCATTTTCCTTGGCTATGGAGATGCAAGCGAGATAGGTTACCATCTCTGGGATCTGCAGGCGTGGAAAGTCATCCGCAGCCATGATGTAGTCTTCCATGAAGACAAGATGCATCGATAGCCTGAGAAGGTGGTAGAGATTCCAGGAGGAGTCACATGCTCTTGTACAGCCGGTTGGATAGCCTATAGCAATAGTTGGCACACATGGCCAAGGTGTTGGACATGATGCTGGACATGCATCAGAGCTGGCAATGTGACAGTCTACTAGAGATAGACATTTGTCTGATAGATTTGAGCCCTCGATGCATCATGTCTTGGTTATAATGCATGAGAGCCTCTCACCTATGATGAGGATATGCGCAAGGGTGACAATTACTCTTGGGAGAGCACTATGCAGTTTGAGATAGAATCCATGCATAATAATATGACTTGGGATTTGGTTGCATTGCCTAAGGGCAAGAAGGCTTTGTCATGCAAATGGGTGTACAAGTTGAAAAGTACTCCTAAAAACCCCAAGATGGCCTATAAGGCAAGACTTGTTGCTAAAGGTTTTAAACAGGAGCATGGAGTTGACTTTGATGAAGTCTTTTCTATTGTGGTCAAGGTGACCTCCCTACGCTTGCTTTCTGCCCTAGTCATGCAGCTTGACTTGGATATGTATCAGATGGATGTCAAGATTGCATTCTTGCATGAGGATTGCATGATGAGATTTGCATGGACCAGCCTAAGGGCTTTGTAGAACTTGGTAGGGAGCACATAATGTGCAAGTTGAAGAAAAGTCTTTATGACTTGAAGCAGTCACCTAGGGAGTGGTATCATAAGTTTGATGCCTTTATGCAGTCACAAGGCTAAAGCAAGAGTGCTATGGATCGTGCCTTTACACGAAGACAACTCGTGATGGCTCTTTGCTTATTTTGGTACTTTATGTGGATGATATGTTGATAGCAAGGAAAGCTCGTGATGAGTTGGATGCTCTTAAATCTCAGCTAAAGAAAAGCTTTGAGATGAAGGATTTGGGACAGGCCTCTCACATTCTTGGTATGCGCATTAAGTGTGACAGGTATTATGGATTACTCTACCTTTCATAGAGAAAGTACATTCATAAAGTCCTTGAGTGTTTCCGCATGCAAGGCGTGAAGCCTATTGGCTGTCCATTACCTTCTTATATGAAGGTCTCACAGGCCGATTGTCCACAGACTGTCCACAGACAGATGAGCAGAAGGCCAAGATGGCCAAGATCCCTTATGCATCAACTGTGGGCAGTTTGATGTATTCCATGATAGCCACTCGTCCAGATATTGCCTTTACAATTGGTGTTGTGGCACGCTATATGGCTACACCTAGTAGGAAACATTGGGATTCCGTGAAGGGTATCATGAGGCACCTGAAGGAGGCACATCAGATATGTGTATTTGCTATGGCAGCCAGGATATAGGAGTTGTGGGGTACACGGACTCCAATTATGTAGGACATGTAGATAGTAGAAAGTCCACTTTTGGCTATGTATTCACCTATGTTGGAGGTGCTATCTCTTGGATGTCTATGGTTCAAAAGTCTATGGCTCTATCTACCAGTGAGACCGAGTATGTTGCAGCCACTAAGGCCTGGAGGCCATCTAATTAGGCCATTTGGTTCATGACCTTGGGATTGATGTTGTACCTGTGCTGCCTTTGGATTCTATGAGTGCTATTTAGCTAGCCAAGAATCAGGTCTTCCATGCCAAGATGAAACACATTGAGGTGAGGTATCACTTCATACATGGAGTTGTGGAGGACAAGTCTGTTGACCTTGTCAATATCTCAAGGCACCTCGGCCTAGCTACCTGTGTATTACTACACTGATAGTATCCGCCACTACACAGTGCATGTGGTAGGCACCCATTACCATCACTTTATTCTTTATTCTTTTAGTGATAGTTTGAATAAAGGAAGGCTCGTCACACATTGTGACTATTGGAGTTCCCATTTTATGTCCCTCTCTTTCTTGCTCTTGCTCTCCCGCCATAGCTCTTCCAAGCAAGCTTCAATCCTTCTCACCTTTCATGCTTAAGACCATAAAGGCTCTTTCTCACCTTGCACACTAGGTGTTTCCTACCCTTTTTGACTAGGCCCAACACCAAGCATAGGGTAGCCATCTTAACTACAAGAGAAAAGGCTTCATCAAGGGTCAACACTATGCTCTTGCTTAAAATCCTTAACAACTAATATAGCCTTATATGTTGGCTTGGGGTGTCCCGAGGGTGCTCTTCAATTTGTACACACAATTGCACATCAATACATATTTTCCATTGGAAAAATGAACCAAATCTAATATGTGGTTTTTTTGTAATGAGTCATACTCTAACTACATGGCCCTCTCCCAAGAGTAACTATCACCTCTACGCATGGCCTCCTCATAAGTAAGGGGCTCACTAGAATTTATCATCATAACATAGTCCATGGAGAGCTCAAACTGATCAGGCTGATATTTATCTCTATATATCATCTCAAAATAGGTTGTGGAGCTTGTACATCCTCTCTAACATCATGATCATGGACAACTGGAACATTAGCTACTATAGGTTGTCTAGCTAGCTATATGGTAACAGGAAGCTCCTCTTGAAATATCACCTTGCATACCTCAAGTACCTGCTTAAGCTACTTATGCATCTTCTTCTCGTGGAAAATAACATCATGGCTATGGATGACCTTCCTAGCTTGCACATCCCATAGATGATAGCCATCTCACTCACTAAGAAATATACATTTCATTCATTTAGGTTCTAGCTTATTGTGTTTTTCCTAGGGAGAATGGCAAAAAGTCTCACATCCAAAGACACACAAATGTGCATATGATGGAGATTTTTCAAACCATATCTTCTCCACAACATAACAACCAATAGCAGTGCATGGGGATTTGTCTTTTTAAGTGTAATGTAGTAGTAACTACCTTAGTCTAATAATACTACAATAAGCCTACCTGGCTAAGCATATTATGGATTCTCTCTTGAATCATCTAGTTCATGCACTTTGTAACACCATTTTGGGTGGCGTGTAAGGGATAGTCGACTAATGCTTAATACCTAGCGTATCGAAAAATTTCTCAAATGCTTTAGAGACATATTCACCCTCATTATCTAACCTTAGGCATTTTAGCTTACACCCAAACTAGTTCTCAATAAGAGCAAGCCAATGTTGAAAGGTAGCAAATATATCCAATTTTTGCTTTATGGGATATGCCCATACCTTATGCGAATAATCATCAATGAAAGTCACAAAAATTTGCACCACCTAGGACTGACAAGATATGGGACCACATACATCAGAATGAACAAGAGTTGGGAGGCTTGCCCATTATTTTAATGTTAGACTTTTTTTATGAGAAATGTGTGTCTACTTGCCATAAAGAAAATGATCATATGAATCAAAAGATTTGTAGTCAAGGGGTGAAAGATACTGCAAATGAGAAATCATTTTCATTCCTTTTAAGGACATGTGCCCAAGGCAACAATGCCATAAAGATACATGTGATATCTCAACCACAACCAAAACACGGTAAATAGGGCCAGATACAAGCAAGGGATAGAGGCTACCAGCCTTGGCACCTTGAGCAAATACAAGATTCCCATAGGTAATCTTCCATATTGTCCAAATTTCCACTAGTAGTAGAGAGTAGGCTTTTGATGGAACATGGTGTATATTATGGAAAACAAAAGTGTTTCCTAAAGCAAACTATAGTCTTTCAAGTGTCATGCTGTGATTTGAATGAAACCAATCCCTATGCAAGGTAACATGGAAAGAAGCCCCTAAATCAAGTAGCCAACATTGAGAAAAAATGGATGAGGCATCAACCAACTAACTATCATCGAGAGAAGAAGCTACAAGATATAATTATTATCAAACTCAGGATCCAAGGAAATTATCTCCTCAATTTTCATGTTGGAATTACTAGTACCAATATTGTGATCATCAGACTTACCCTATAGTTTGTCCTTGCATCTATCATCGCTTATCTTATAATACTATGGCCTAATATATCCCTGCTTCCCACAGTAATGACATGTAAAAGGGGCCTTACGTCCATGAGACTTACTGCAAGATTTCCCATGAGACCGAGGTCTTTGTGAATCTCTACCACGATAGTCATTATCACTCTTACCATCATATCTACCCCTAATAGTTAATGCAAGGGAATTATGGGTTGCATACACATTCTTCTTTTTTATCTTCTTTGTAAGGCACCCTCAACAT
Organism: Lygodium microphyllum; assembly: GCF_053477565.2. Classification (NCBI taxonomy): domain Eukaryota; kingdom Viridiplantae; phylum Streptophyta; class Polypodiopsida; order Schizaeales; family Lygodiaceae; genus Lygodium; species Lygodium microphyllum. Next base: position 73,305 of record NW_028229721.1, on the reverse strand, counting down.
CTTGGAGTTTCAAACCATTTTTAAGCATATTAGCATACATGTTAGTACAAAAAGTGTCCTATGACTCGAGAAGTGCCACAAGCAAGAACAAGGGAGGAAGAGTATCCTTAAACTCAATACTTTGCAAAGTCATTGACTGAAAATTGAGTAAAACTCATTCAAATGTGCGTATACACTAATCCCTTCCTTCATGTGAAGGTCCATGAGTTGTTTGAACCAATACATTCATGCAACATGACTTTGCTTGTCATAAAAATTACATATCTTTTCCCATAATTGCCAAGCATTATCTTCAATTGCCACAACATTGAAATAGACCTTTTTAGACAATGATAATATAAGAGTGGATTTACATAGCTCATGTCACTCATCCTAAGTAGCTTGATCAATACCTTTGAGCTTTACAATCTTGGTTTTCAAAGGCCTAATCTTCTTCTTTTAAACCAATACTTGCCATATCTACGTCTTACAATAAGTTAAATTTGTACCGTCAAGCTTTTCAATATTGAAAATAGCACTATCATTCGAAGAACTAGCCATAGTGACTTTATACCAATGTAAAATCCAAGAGAATGGGCTGTTGTAGATGATTGTAGATTAGCTCCCAAAGCTCAGCCAAAACAAGGAAAAAATTAGGAGAAAATATCAAAGTATAGAGCCCTCCATCAATGACTAGTAAAGTGCAATGTCTACTCACACCAAGACAATGTCAAAAATCATAATTATAGCAATGCTAAAATAGACATGACAATATATGTCAATCCAACTATAGCAAATAGCCAAGAAAGCAAGCTTCCCCATTGCTAGGGATATCCAAGTAGCAACCGGGATATAGAGAATGCAACTAGCAATGACTAATCATAGACCACCGGCACCAAAGACTATCACAAACTCAAATTGTTAGTAAAACATACATCCCATAAGCATATACATCACTAAAAATTTATTGATAAAGGTAAGTTTCATAATCCAAAGCATACAAAATCAAATCAACCCACAAGTGATGTGCATCCAAAAACATACAAGAGAGCATATACATGAACCAAGAATCCCATTGTCTCAAAGAACTAAGCTTAACTGCATAAAGATTTCAAAGCTATAATGCCACTAGCAAATAGCTCCCATTGAAGCAAATCCGAATGCCAAATAAGCAATACAAGCTCAAGACAAGTACATGGCCATTCAGAATCCAAGATACATTCAGGAGCATGAAACCCAAGTAAGTCTTCAAACCTATAATATCAATTACTAAAGCAACTAAAGCATAAAGCAAAAGCTCAAAAGCATCCAATTTAGCTCAAATTTGAGTGGTAACCATTCATAATCATATCCAAGTCCAAGGCTCAATAGGCATAAAGTTATTGTAATAGCTTGCTGACCAAATTGTCTATATAGTAATGAAATTCTACAAAATTGAGCTCATCAAGCTCTAACCAATCCCAAAGCATAATCATAACATCCATGCACCAAAATAGCATCATCGACACATTAAACATGCATGATGGAGCTCACTATTTTCTATCCAAACCAAGATTGTTCTATTCTATGTGAAACAAAGAACTAAAAACTACACAAAATTAACTCTATGAGTACTCAAATTTGTAGCTCCCACCATGCTCTTCATTTCTAGCTATAGAATGCGTTTCCAATACCATATACAAAAGTTATGGCCAAATTACAAAAGTGCAATCAAGGTGCCATAACTATCCATGACTTTTAAGAAGCATGCTTTGTTTCCACTCAAAATAGATAGAATGGCTACTCAAATCAATAAGCACTCAAGAAGGCTCAACTAAGCCATGGGAAGCTCCTCAACCTTGTCATGGGGATGTGAAAATTTAATATGCTTTAATATTGTTGATAACGTTTGATTATATTATTAATCAAATGTACAAGGTTATTTGGCACATGTGATGCATAGCAAGCTAGAACAAGCTAGGAGAAGGAAAGACTCAATGCATACCTCGGGAGGAATAAATAATAGCTACCATGAAATCATGAGTTGAAGCTTTGAATCTGGGATAAAGCAAAGGATGAAGAAGCTCTCGAATGGTTGGCCTTGATACTAGTTGAAAGGTAGAGCTTGAGTGGAAGCACATAAGCAGAAGTAAGAGCTATAACAGAGAGAGAGAGAGAGAGAGAGAGAGAGAGAGAGAGAGAGAGAGAGAGAGAGAGAGAGAGAGAGAGAGAGAGAGAGAGAGAGAGAGAGAGAGAGAGAGAGAGAGAGAGAGAGAGAGAGAGAGAGAGAGAGAGAGAGAGAGAGAGAGAGAGAGAGCATATGTGGGAACTCCAATAGTCACAATGTGTGATCGGATTTCCCTTATTCAATAGTCACTAAAAGAGTAAAGAATAGAGTGACAGTGATGGGCATTTGCCACTTGAAGTGTACAGGTGTGCGGTCATGGTGTGTAAAGTCAATATAAAGTAGCATAGACATAGGAGCCTTTATCCCTAGTAGAGAAGAATTCCAGGGGGTTGCTCCACACTTCATTGTCCTCAAATTAGTTGCAAATTAATCCTTATTTAATATTGAAGGTGGAGTCTCTTCTCCAAAATCTTGGTCCATTGGTTCCACAAAGCATCAACTTTGAGGAAATTGCTACACATTTTGGGCTTTCTTCTACACATAAAATAAAGAACTCCCTCCATACTACAATTGTATCCTCCATCTTAGTAAATATCCAAATCAAAGCTACCTTTGCATCCTCACAATCCACCTCCACTACTAGTATTGACTAGCTTGCTAGGCCACATATATAACTAATTCTCTAGTGGCTCCATGGATCTTGTTGCAAAAGTCCTCAAGCCATTTCTCCTCATCTAATCCACCTACCAAATATGCTATATCAAAATCTTTCACAAACTACATAAGCTTCTCTTCCTTGATCCCAAAGAACTTATTGCATTCTGTGGCCATCTTTTCAACCTAAATCTTGTACAAAAGATCCTTGGTTGGGGGCACCAAAAGATGTGACACTGAAAAAACAAGAACTAGAGCATAGTCCCAAATTAATAACACATGTAAGATACTCAAAAACCACAAATATTAATAACACAACAACATCACAATCTTTAGCCATTAACATTTAGAGTCAGAAAATATCTCCAACTCCCTCTCCTTCCCTATTTATGCCACAAGTATCAATTCCATCCTTCGATAGTGACTTGGATCCACCTCCATCCTTTCATAGGAGGAAGGAAACTAATGTAAAATATCTATCTTCACTCACTGCTACAAAGAAGCAAAGGTGCAACATGGCAAACTACATCACTCCAAATACAAAGGTATTAAATTTATTATCTATTACATTTGCAAGTGCATGATCATTTTGCTATATGCATGGATGTTGTTGCTTGCATGCATGTTGCCTTTATTATGAATGTTGTTGCATTCATGTGTCTGATGTATTCTAAAATAAACTTGATATCTACAACTCTAGGAGAAAAATTCCTAGACAAGGGCATCTCCTCAAGTGTAGTAATATAAAAGAAACTCTCTAGTTTAGACATAATTGCTCCTCCACACTCATATAATTTTTCCAAAAATCAAACTCTAAACCAAACATTCTCGCATCAATAGCATCATCATCACAATCCCCTATAATCTCTAAAGCCACTAGGCAAGTAGAAGCTCTCAAAAAATCCCTTGGGGACACCTCAACTTTTATAGCTTCAAAAAGACAAAGTCATGATAGACAAAGTAATAGCCTCTTTGCTCGATCAATAAAATCACACCATGAATGGCATCATCCTTCCTCGCCATCTTCTAAATGAAAGAAAAATAGCCAAGCTGGTAGCCACATGCAAAAAGCTAAGCCATCCATAATTGCATGATCACATCTAGTCATCATCTTCTCATTAGCTTCCCTTAATAAGCCATGCCTAGAGCATCATCTGCACTAGATGTATGAGCTTTTCTTGTAGATGTCATTATCATGTCATATCTTCTCCAACAGTACAAGAAAATAAATGTAGAGCCCCTAACAAATGCTAGTTAGGATGATAAAGATTGGCTCAAGACCCTTAAAAAAGTTGGTAGGGGCAATCCAAAGCCTATGAGCTAAGTCTCCTTTGTAGTGATTTAAGAACCAAAGAAAGTAACCAAGTCTAGAGAATCTAACGTAGTTAGAACTCAATCAAGAACTCTAATTTAGTGGATGGTCCTAGCCAAAGAGAACAACTAAAAGAGAAACATGATGTGGAAGAAGAAGTAGAGCTAGAAGGCCAATCAATGGATATGGTTGGCCAAGTGTTGTGGTGATATGACCTATATAGCCAAGAAAGTAGAGAGCATTCAATAGTTTTGGTCACCAAAGAATAATTGTAATAGACCTTTTGCAAGTAAGAGATTATAGGCCCAACAATGGATTCAATTACCCAATCATAGCAATGATGTGTCCCTTATAGCCAAAAATATGAGGCCATGAGTTTGAGCAAGCCAACCAACCACCATAAGGAGACTTGAAGCCCCACAAGAGCTAGAAAGGCAATTTATCAAACCGAGATGAAGGCTTCAATATCTAAGAACAAGGATAACCAAGGAACAATTGTGCCAACCACTAAATCCTACAAATCAAATACTTCCAAGAAGAAGAAGAAGAAGGAAAAAGGTACAAACACCATAGTTGGCACAAGATTGAGGAGAATGCTTGGCACCAAGATTCAATTGTTCAACAACTGGCAATGCCTCAAGAGTCAAAGCCAGAATATCTATACATAATAGGTCATTACCATAGAGCCAACAATAGCTAAAGGTCTAAAGACCCCACTATCTCTTGATAAAAAGTCGCAACAATGAAACTAGCAATAGCAAAAGGTAATAAAAAAGCATATGTCAGCATTGTCAAGCCTATGTCTCCAATTGGTTTTAAACCAAATATTTTTAAGAGATCCTTAACAAACATGGTTGAGGATTTAGGTATATGAAGTGTGTTATTGTGTTTGTAGTACTTAAGGAATAAGAGGAATTATTTAGTTTCTTAGCATGAGCCTAGGAAGCATGTGACCCAAGTATGACCAAACCCAAGATGACCATATTAGCAAAATATTGGCCATTGGTTTGGGACCAATATTAGCACAACATGGTTGTCAATTCAAAATGATTTATAAACTACTAGAAAAGTGATTAGGTCAAGCAAGGAGATTCTAGACAATGCGTTCTTATCTTCCATTACCACACAGGGACTGGCTGGAGGAGCTAGAGCTCATCTCTATCCCTCATTAAAAAATATATGGAATGCATTGGATATAGCAACTCTAAGGTATAGATTGACCATGAGTGAACAAAAGAATAGATCATAGACAAAAACCAACTACAATTCTAGTTATACTACACCAATCACTACCTACTAATCACCCAACAATGCAATGAGAAGATTCCCAAGAGTTCTTGAAACACCCATTAAACAATAAGTTACTAGAACATAAACATATACACACATATGCTTTGGGACCAATATGAACACAACATGCTTTTCAATGCAAAATGATTAATAAACTATTAGAAAAACTTAGATTAGATCAAGCAAGGAGATTTTAGTGACAATACATTCTTATCTTCCATTACTACATAAGGGCTAGATGGAGGAGCTAGAGCTCATCAGGAGTAGGAAGAGTGGGATAGAGTCCCTACTACACCAATCACCACCTACTAATTGCCCAACAATGCAATGAGAAGATTCCCAAAGGGTTCTTGAAACACCCATTAAACAATAAGGTTACTAGAACGAACACACACACACACACACACACACACACACACACACACACACACACACACACACACACACACACACACACACACACACACACACACACACACACACACACACACACACACACACACACACACACACACACACACACACACACACACACACACACACACACACACACACACACACACACACACACACACACACACACACACACACACACACACACACACACACACACACACACACACACACACACACACACACACACACACACACACACACACACACACACACACACACACACACACACACACACACACACAGAGCCCTTGATCAAATTGTGCTCAAATCAGGGCACCACACCATCTCATGTAAAAACCCTAAACTTCTTCTTTCCTACTTTTGATTTTCACTTCCTATGATTATTACTTGAGTTAACTACCACAAAAACTCCATAATGGCCATTGCATGCTCTATTGGGCCTTCAACATGTGGGAGCATCAAGCTCCACCCAAGATGGTCGGCACCAAGAATATTATGTATTTTATGAAGACACCTAGCTTAGAAAATCTTCATTGATCATATTGGGTAAAATTGAAGACCTCATTCAACTTCTTTCATGATTTGTGTAAACACACTTACGATCATAGGGACACCTTTTTTCCCTCTTTAGGGGGTTTTTCTATGGCCTTGATTAAGGCATAATATACCTCTCAATACACTTTGATTTGTGCTCTCTCTCTAGCTTATTCTTCTCCAATATGTGTGCTTACATTCTTACAATCTTAAATCCAATAATTGGTATCACTACAAGTCTCGACCTCTATAGAGCACAAGTTGGTTTTGTGCATATTTTCATCTATACAAGAAACTTTTGCAAGTATAATCAATGGCCATGGCTAGCAACAATGATGTATTCCATATGTTGATTGTTGAGGATAAGTTGGATGGAACTAAGTATCCACCATGGGCTTCTATGATATTCCATGTAGTGGTTTTAAAGGGGCTTTGGAATATTGTACATAGAATTGAAAGATGTCCTAGTGGTATTCCAAAAGCTATAAGTGCAACAAAAGAGACATAAATAGGTGATGTGATGATACTGTAGGTTTTAATTCTGCTCTAGTTAATGCTAGAGTACCACCATTGCCTACTCCTGAGTTGATTGCATTGTTTGTCAAATATACCATAAGCCCACATATTTATTCATGTAATTTGGTCAAGGATGCTTGGGATACCCTTGCACATTTGTATCAAGGAAGAAATGAGGCATGTGTTGCTTGTGGCTCACTTACACATTCTTGGTTGCTTGGCTTATACTTTGGTACCAAGACAACAATGCAAGAAGTTGGATGATAAGTCTATAAAATTCATCTTTGTTGGGCATAGTAATAAAAGCAAAGGTTATAAATTATACCAACCAATAAGCAAGCATATCTTGGTTAGCCATGATGTTGTTTTTGTGGGAGATGTTGTTTAGCCTTTACTTTCATGTACATGAGATAGATGTATGCTCATAAGATATCTATGACACTTTGCTACCTCTTTTTAATGGCATCTAGTCACATACAATGCCAAAAGAGCTAGTATTTCAACCTATGTAGGTTTCTCATGATAATGCAAATCGGCTTCTGTCTAATGTGAATGTGAATGATGCATTTCTTAATGAGAGAATAGAGATTGAGTAGTCTAAGACTATGCCAAATTGGATGATGCAAACATTACATGATAGTAAGTTGGATGTGTCATTAGTTAGTCATACTCATTCGAGCTTTAATAGTGCCTCCTTTGCAACAAATTGTTATGCATTGGCTATTTCTAGTCTTTTGATGAGGATGAGCATGTGTCTTTTGAAGAGGTATAAAATTCAAAAAATTGCATGGTTGATGTGCAATAATTTCGGGTGCTAGCCCCACTTACTTGGCTGGATCGTATGAATATGGATTGAATAATCCATCAGGCATAAAATCCAAAGTATAGCCTTGCCAAGGTTGGTGTTGAGGGTTCGAATCCCTTTTTTCGCTATAGAAGCCATGATACTATGGTGAAAAATGGTGCTTAATTCTTATGTGATTGTCTCTTAATAAGAAGGCCATTGGTACCAAGTGGGTTTATACATTAAAGCATAAGCCCAGTGATAATGTTGACTAGTACAAGGATAGAATTATAGCAAAGGGTTGTGCTCTGTAGAAAAGCATTGATATTGATGAGACCTTTACTCCCACTTGCCATGTGATAACTACTCATAGCATTTATACATTATTATCTCATATTGGTTGGGATGTATAAGAATTGAACATCAAAACTACATTTCTTAATGGTGATTTACATGAGGAAGTGTATGTCTTTTAGTCTCATGATTTTGTGTAGCAAGGGCAAGAAAACAAAGTGTGCAGATTGGAAAAAAAACTATTCATAACATTTATACATTAACAGCTCATAATAGTTGGGATGTGTAGCAAGTGGACATCAAAACTACATTTTTGAATGGTGATTTACACGAGGAAGTGTATGTTTTTTAGTCTCATGGTTTTGTGTAGGAAGGACAAGAAAATAAAGTGCACATTTTGAAATAGGCTTTGCATGGTCTAAAGCAAGCATCTCAGGCTTCGTATGAGAAGATACATACATACTAGACTCGATATAATTTTTAGAATAGTTCATCAAAAGCACCTTATATGTTCAACATGAGGGTGTGTGCCTCTGATCATTGTGATTTATGTCAATGGGATGTTGCTCACTAGTCCTAATGACACACATAATGTTACTTCTAGGGTAAAGTTGGATTCAATTTTTGACATCTTGGATTTGGGCCTAGTGCATCATTATTGGGCCATTCAATTTAAGTAGTGCAATGGAAGTATTGCCTTATATCAAACAAAGTATGTCAAGACATTATTACAAAAATTTGGTCTTGAAGGATGCAAGCCTATTGCTACTCCTATAGAAACATGTTTTTAATGTATTTCTATATCAATTGGCTATTGGATACTTGATTTATGTATATATTAGGAGGCCTACATTCAATTTGCAATCTCATGGATGAGCAAGTTTATGCATAGTTTAGGCATTAACCATTGGTAGGCAATGAAGTGGATCTTTTACAACTCGAGTAGTACTCAACATCTTGGTCTATTTCATCTCAATAGGGGATCATTACTGCCAAATTTACATCCTTTTTTAGATTTTTACTAGGCTATTGTTACGATACTCGTATATCTCCTTTACTAACTATCAAAGTGCATTAGTAGTTGCACAAAATGTAGTGTTCCATGCACATATTAATTATCTTGAGGCGCACTATCATTATGTTAGGGAAAGACTCCCTACAAGAGAGATAAGCTTGGCCTATGTGCTAACATAGGACAACCTCGTAGATCTTTTCATAAAGATTGTGTGTCTCATGAGAAGATCGAAGCTTTCCACAAAGCTTTGGGCTTACTCCCCTTTGTGGATTGATCTAGTCTACTAGCATGCCACTCCCCTATACCTAAGTACAACTCTTGTTCATTGCATCACTCCCTTTGGGATTTGTTGCCATATTGCAATAGTGATGTATATGAACACACTTAAGACCACAAGGGCAATCTTTTCCCTCTTTATGAGGTTTTTGCCCCTTGTCCTTATGTATACCTATTCACTTTCAGGGCATAATAAGTCTTGTAAATATTCTCCATTGATACATCTCAATACACTTTGAGTTATACCCTTTTAATCTTCTTCTTCTCCAAGATGTGTACTTGCATTCCTAAAACCCTACATCATAATATTTACAATAGTTTTACTAGTTAATATTGCGATATGGTAAAAATGGATTAGAATGCATAAAAAACAATACATAAATCCATCCCTTGGTATGGTAGTAAATTTAGAAGAATGAGAGATGCCCCTCGTGAGCAATTGGATGATGAGAAGAGAAATGTGATATGCAAATGCATCCCTAATCTCATGAATGTGCAAAGACAAAGGTGAAGAAAATTTGTGTGCTCTCCATAGTACACAACAACTTTGATAAAAAATTCATCAATATCCTCTCAAAACAAACATAATCTCAGCCAAAACATCGAGTATGTAAAGCAAAACCAAGCTCAAGTTATCACAAACATACTAGCCTAAGCACACAACCCAAAATCCTAAGCTACTCAAACTCAAATAGACAATCACACTCAACAAAAAGGATCAAAATTGTAGCTACCACATGCAATGTTGGGGGTTTTTCTATCTTCACAAAAGTGCCTAATACACAATGATTCTTCAAATCATTATTCTATGCTCAAGGGTATCATGTAGGAAATTGGTGGATCTAGTTGTCAAAACCACCTGCACAACTGCCTGGACTAATGACTACAACCTAAGGTTCCTCAAAATCAAAGAAAAATAGAGAGACCCAATGGCTTATCTAGGTCAAGGGTCAAGTAAAACAAGAAGATAGAACTATACCAATTAGAGACCCAAAAGCTAGTGCTCGGCTAAAAGGCTAATTCTTGTCTATTGAGTAAAGAAAATCAGTCTACAATCATTGAAGTGCAATAGCTTGAGGCATGGCCAATCCACATGAAAAATCTATAGCGTTTAAAGAGTCATCAACATGGCAAGAGGAACCAAAGCAACCACTCCCCTATGATGCTACTTAACTTGAAATCAAAAGTCTATATCGGATGCAATAGAGTCACTTGAATGGCTTTTTAGAATCAACAATATCGTCATAAGTCCTCTCCGGGAAGCTCTAGCGTACTAGTAGTACAAGGTAAACCAAGAAGCAAATTGGATAAACAAGAATGTTTTCACTAGGTAAAGTAAGAAGAGCAAGAAAAGGAGCATAATGTACATTTTGGCCATATATTTCCAAAACAAAATTCACAGAGATAACTTTTGTCCCAAATATATCAATATAAATCAATTTCTAGTGTTGCTTGCAAAGGAAAAAAATCCATACATATTTAGAAAACATGAAACTAAAAACTTACATAGGCTTTTAGGCTATAACTACCACTCAATAGAAGGGGGAAAAATGTGATAGTTTCCTACACTATGATATGACCTAAAAATCTTGAAATATTGGATCCCATCTTTGAAAACAAGTCTACTGAGAGGACTAGATCAATGAAAAATATCATAGTTGAGAGAAGAAATATATGCCTTGCATAGAAAAATCATAGATGAATCCATACTAGGATAACAACCCTTTCAACGTAGAGACAAATCCTTGTAGGATTAGATGAGAGAGAAGGGTAAATTTACATAATGGAACACAATACAACTAAGAGAAGGGTAAATTTACCTAATGGAACACAACACAACTAAGTTGTGTAGCTAGATATCCTTCTTTTCAACAAGCATGTGCTTGTCCTCAAGAGATAGACATCTCAATTCTCCTTATCTCTTGATGGAGACACATTGAAAATCATTTGACCATAGACCTTGCCCATCCTCTTATAGTTGATTGGAGAAAGTTCCTAAATCTTCTCTCTCTAAAACTCTTGTTTTCTTTCAAGTCTTCATTTGAGATGATATTCATAAACAACCTTCTCCTCAGCTACAATCCTCAAGCTATAATCATGGGTGATATCCTCAATCTGTGCCTCTTTCTCCTTATTCTCCTTAGATAAATTTGGAGGAATATTTAGGATATCAAAGGCTTTAGTATTCGTAGTGGGAAAGGGCTTCAAAATCTTGTCAAACTTATATCTCAGTTTGCGCCACCATGGCAAAGTCCTTGTTCATAAGAGTAACCCTACCTGCATAGATAGTAGCAATATATGAATCATTCATGAAGTGAATAATAAATCTTTTGATGCCTCTTGTAAACAAAGTATAGTTGAAAGTTGACACTTCTTGAAAGGATCTTCAATCCTAGAAAATTTGGACAACCTATGAGAAATATCCTTAACTCTTATGAATGTTGCATTAAATGATTAGTTGCATTATGGGATTTCCTCATTTCCTTGAAGGATTACATGTAGTATCATCTAGACCTTCTCTTATTTTTCACATATGCAACTTTGGCAACACTTGGGCCTTCAAGATTGGCCACTCAAGAAGATGCACTTGTGGTAATATGCTCTTTGGGTGATGCTAGCTTTGAAGACTCAAGTTCAACATCAATTGCTTTATAGGATCCTTTAATGTCAAAATCATTTGCTTTCTTAAAAGCCTTAGATTAAACTTTAAATGCTACCTTAGAAGAAGACTCCTTGGAAAAACCCATAGAAGGCTCAACTTCATCATTGAATGAAGTATATACAGAGGGTTTTGGAGGTTTTGGAGGCTTGGATACATACACCTTTCATGCTATTTTCTTACTTCTAGCCATTCAAATCGAAAGAGCAGTGGGATAGAAAAATGGCAATGCAATGCGATATAGGGAGTGACATGCCACACAAGTGCAACATCATGTCATTCTTGAGTAAGGGACAAAACAACAATACAATGTGAAATTTTGGGGGGGGGGGAGACAAAATGATGATATGACGTGATATATGGGGGATGAAGGGTTAGGTAGGCACTCACACCGTTTGGATGCTAGTAGACCAAGGGGGTACTAGGGGGGATGAAATAGCATGATATGTGGTATACAGGGTGGTAGGAAAGTGTTATATTGTGCCATACTAATTCCAAGTCACAATCAAAACAAAAGATTAAAAGAAAGATTTTGGCTTACATACCCACATTTGTAAAGGGACACATGTGATTCATCTATTGGTCATCTATCACTTCCTCCTAATGATAACATCCAATAGCCATGTCCAACAACTATATCTATTCACTTTTTCACCCAAACTTAGAGCTTTCATACAACTTTGCAAAATCATTACCCACTCTTTGCATTGAGGATTCAAAAGGCTTTTGTGGATGACTAAATGACATGAGTACCATATAACATGGTAGAGGCCAACCTATTGCTAAAGACCCTTGCATATCATGTCATTTTGTCACTCTTTAGTTGTCACTTTATGAAGGATGACCAAACAACACAATGACCATAAGAGGTGGTATAGGCCCTTTCTTTGTTTTTGTCAGCCTCCGCATATTGTATCATTGCCTCGCTCTCTAGTTGGTGCATTCCACACAAAGACCAAACAATACAATGATCATATATAGTGTGATATAGGCCCTTTGTTTGCCATCAAACCCCCATTTCACATCATTTCATTGATTTCTAGTTGGTTAATTCCATGCATTAGCATGGGTGGCCCCTTAGGTTCCAACCTCACATTTCACCTATTGAAAGGCTCCAAGTCCAAAGAAACTTTAGCTGCAGGGAAAATGAAGAGGCCCTCAACCCTCAAAGCAACAATTGATCCTTGAAGTGCCCAAGTTAGCCCCAAGAGTACAGATTTTGCCCTCTCTCCTAGCTCTCCATTACATGCAAGAAAAGGGAAGAAGTCACCTAAGAAAATTGCCTCCCCAAAGGTCTTAGGTCTTTCTCAAATCACTAATGTCTCTCCCTCAAAAAGGCTTCCTAAATTCCTTATTGAGCATGATATGGACTATATCTAGTTACAATGGAGATGTTTAATCTAAAGTGGGATCTCAACTAAATTTTAAATCATTATAAGACCTTTTGCAAGGAGGATTTTGTTGAGTTGAGAATTTACCAGGACCTATGCAAGTGGATTCCAAGGATCTTGAGTATATACCAATTGCAATCTCTCTTGTGGAGGAGTCCTAATTTACTAGAAAAGTTAGAATCTATTCCCTTAACAAGTTTTGTGTACATGATGTAGATTGTCCTCTCCATTCCAAGAAATGTAAGCTAATTAATACTTCTACTACATTCATTATTTTTGCTTCAGTAAAAAATCCACTTATAGTTGAGGAGCAAAGGAGGTGATGCATTCTTTTACATGTGTTTTGGTTAAGGATAAGGACATTGAGGAGGAGTAGGTTGGCCTTAAAGAGAAGCAACTTTGGCAATGGACCCAACTAGATGTGGCAATCTTCAAAGCTACTTACATTATCGATAAAGGCCATGTTGAGAAGGTTGAAGAGTCCCCTTGAAACCTTATTCTTCATTTTTTGCCAAGCTTTCATATCAAAGGCAAGGAGTACTTGCTAATGTTAGATATTTATCAATTTGGTAGAGGACTGTTATTTGGTAAGAATGTTGCTGATGGGATCATTGATGTTGAAAATGAATCAAAGGAAAAACTTCTTAAATTGGATACCCAAACTTCTAATGATAAGTTCTTTGATGCATTGATGGCTTGCCTCTTTGCACGAGTAAAGCAAAACAAGAAGCAAGGTTTGCCTTACTATTCTCAAGACCAAGTCTTAAACTACATCCCATATCTTCATTCAATGCAAGTCCCAATCACTATGCAAACCTACACATGTAGCTAACATAATCATGCCTCTCAAAAAATCCAAAGAGCAATCCTAATAGCCAAGTGAAACGGAGTCAAACTATCTAAGCAATGCTACACTTGTTTCATCAATATTTTACCACCTTGCTAAGAATGTTTTCCGATCCTTGGAGAGCCCTACTCTTTCACAAGACTTACACTCATTTGATGTTATGCACCCTATATACAAAAAAAAATACAAACATGTAACACAAATGGCCCAAAGCAGTATGTGCATTGTTAGTGCCATAAACATATCCTTACATGTATTCACATTCATCCAAAAAGTATGATACTCAATGTTGTACATGAGCATCCCTACAAAACTATATAACAATGTAGTGACTTGTATACTGATCATAGTTGGTCCCAAAAGAAAAACTATCAAGAAACAATATCTTTAATAGAAATCAAGAAGCCTAAAGATAAAGCTACAACTTTTCAATAGCATAAGTTGTACTTGCATGTATGTCCTACTTTCCCATGTTAACATGATCTTCTATTGAGCCTACACTATGCGATGTGTGTGACTTGCTAAGAACAAATGATTCCTCATCACTTGCATCCTATAGTGACATCTTGTTAAAATTTCCATATGCTCACAATTTTTCATTGATTACAAAACTTCAAAAAATGTGTGCTTACCACGAGACAACCATAAGTTCACCTCCTTAGAGAATATGATAGTCATGAAATGTAGGGAATGAAATAATCATGAAATTCTTTGTTGAAATCAAATTAGGGAACCTTGTGTTTGCACCTAAGAAAATTGCATGTCACCTCCTTAAAGAATATGTCTCAACAACGAAATTCATGAATTTGAAAACAATCTACAGGGTAATAAACAAAAAACTCACGCATGAAATAAATCAACAAATATACAAAGTACTTGATGAACAAGAGAGCTAAGATGCTCTTACAAAGTAGAATATGGACGGTAGACTCCATAGGTTGCAACCTTTTACAATATTTATTTATCATTTTTTAAAAATTATACAAAATCACAAATGAACTCCTAGTCAATGCACTAGTCGCTCTCAGATCGACCTAGGCTCATTTCAACTAGCTAGTCCTTAGTTGCTTTCTTGCACCAACCTTGGCAAAATGCACAAAAAATATATTATTTCATACTACCTATAATGCATGTGAACACATGTTGTCCTTGTCCTTAGTCCAATCGACTTGTAAAAGGCAACATAGGAGATGTAAACTTTATCCCATACTACCATGCACTACAAACATATGCAACATGGAAATTTCAATTCCAATTTAATTTGATTTGCTACACAAAGCCTAAGTCATGTTCATGCATCAATACCAATGCTCTGCCCTAATATTTACTTATCTAATTCATTATCAAATTAAGTTAATTCTAACATGCACTTAACACCTACACTATTGCCACAACAGATGAGCATTCCATTCATGCTTGAGATAGAGTAATTACTTTGATCTAGGTTACTATATGACTATCTTTTCCACACTGGTAAAGTTTTCAATATTTTGCTAACATTCTAATATTTTATTGAAGCAGACTTGTTGATTATCGACTTTGAATAATAATAATATATCAATATTGCGACTTGAATTATGTACTCCAAATTATTTACAAATAATTGTATTTGCAATAGTTTCATACTACATGACTCACAAGTGCTCAATGTCCTAGTCACCTTCAATATTATCCTCCAACCAACTTTAATGTCTTAAAGAATACATGTATATTTTAACACATCAAATCCAACAAATGACAATGACACTTAAGCGCGAATTTATGAAGTATTTACTTTGACAATTATCTTGCATATCCTAAGCAATCCTAGATTGTTCCTACCACAAAGAAAGGGATTTCTACTAATGAAACTATAAGAAAATTCTCTTTCTTCGAAACCAAGTTGTCTAGAAAGTACACAAGGTTTGAGATCTTGCAAAAGAGAGGTTTTCAGTCTATTATGTTGTAATAACTTATTTTAATCATGTTTTGATCAAAATCAACACTAATACCATGATGGATCTTCCATGCAAAGAAAGAATTGATTGCTATTCTAATTCCATGTATATCTCATATCTACTTGTAATGGAGTGTACGAACAGAGACTATATGTTACTTCTTAAGGTATTTGCAGCCCATCATTCCTTGCTCAAGAACTATCCCTCCCATATTAATCTCAATAGGTTACGAATTTGATTCTTTATGTATTTGGACAATGCACCTAGAACTCTCAACGTATAGTGTCCTTTCTAATATGAGAAGGTAGCTTGAGTGTGGACAGAGAACTCAATTCTCTTATTCTGTACGCATGTTAAGGTAACTCACCACATAACTGCTATGTCTTAGGAGTATACCCTTTGATAGTCATCCAACAACCTTTAGATGCCCAATCACATTGTAAAGACATCTCCTTTTGCCAACACAACTACTTCATACGAAGAGTCTCTTGGCAAATCCTACTCCAATCTCCTAGGGTTTATACCACCTCGGTAATCCCTCCATTATGTGTACAATATTTAGCCCAAGTTACGGAATCTGTTTGAACACATCCTCCTGCTCATAGGTCATTCTATGATTCAAAATAAACACAAGTCAAGAGTTGAGATGCGTGCATCCAATGATAAAAGGGCAATGGCATGATCTGATAACATGGTCCCTATTAGGTGCCAAGTCTACCTCCTTGGGTCACTCCCCCAATCACCCATACAGCTTGTTTTGCCACTCCAATAGGATACCTCCCATACCTCTCTAACCCTAGGAAAGTCCAATGCTCCCTCACATATGTAAAAGATTGGGTCTCTCCAAATATCTCTAGCCCCACTGCAAAGAAGAGACTTCTAAGCCTCCCACTCATCATCTACAACACCTAAAAGTCTGCATCACTTACTCTACTAATCCTCTAGGGTCTTAGATTATTGAAGCCTCCTCCAATAATCCAAATCCACCATGAGTTGACTAATTGCCAACTTTTCCCAAAACTAGTCTGTGCTTTCACCTCTACTACATATAGAGATTAAGAACACTAATGCATGAGCCCCAATATCTAACATGACACACAATGCTCACCTTGGGATAATGGTCCAATGGTCTTACACACTAGATTGTAGACACCAAGCCAACAAAAGTGCAAACTCCATTTTGACCATAGGTGCTACTAGAGTAGTCGTAGTCTTTTTGGCTTTGTTGCTTGCGAGGAAGAGAGCTTGTGCTCTTGAAATAATAGAATGTCAATGCCTCCAACAAAGGCTAACTACAACTCCTGCTAGACAATTAGCTTCTTGGGATACCATGCTCCACTAAAGTGAGGACTACTAAAGTTCCAAGACAATACACATATATTCATGAGGAAACTCCAAGATATCCCAAACGCTTTCTTGTTCAACATGGTCAAATAGAAGAAAGAGAGGGAATTGGGTGCCACATGGTGGAGCTTGGTGGCTAGTTTAGAAAGGAGCTCCATTTTCCCATGCTAGCTCGTGGGCAAAGCAAGGAATGCAACACTTTTAACTCCCCAAAACATGGAATGTGCCTCCATCGACCAAATTGTTTAACAAGTCTTTGTGAACATGTAGTATGGAGCTACTTAGTCAAGTAGTCACTCGATCAAGGGAGGCAAATGTAGTGCACAAAAGAATGTCGAGGTAAGGAAACCCTGCACCTAACCTCTAGTTGATGTTCATTATGCACTTAGGCCATCGCTTTAAGAGCATCTCCAATCAACTACAAAAATGATGGTATAACCATGGGATTTGGGGAGCTCCATGATGAAATCCATGCTAAATACATCCCATGGTCGGCTAGGTACTGGCATTGTTTGAAGTAAGCATTCTGGCTTGGAGAGTGGTTTGTTCACAAGTTGGCCAGTAGGACATGTCTTGATATAGTAAATGACTTCTTCCTTGATGTTGGGCCAAAAGAATTTCTTTTTGAGGACTTCAAGTGTTTTACTTTGTCCCTTATGCCCGCCTAATTTTCCAACATGCACTTCATGTAAAATGACTTTCTTTAGTTCCACGCCGTTGGGAATGTACAATCTTTTTCCTACAAACAGAATTCCCTCCTCTAGGGTATACATGTCATGTGGTGTTTTGTCAACTTTTACATCTTCTATAATCTTGTGCATATCTTGGTTGTCCTGTTCCAAAGCCTCCTTCACTAACTCGAGGAAGTTACTGCTGACCACACTGACGGCTTTCAAATCAGCTTTGCAACTTAGAGCATCCGCTCTCTTGTTGGTGGATCTTGGCACCCAAGTTCAGTCATTGATTCACAATTTGTGACAATCTGCTGTCATATAGTTCAGGACAACACTTCATTGTCTGAAGGTCAGTTATGCTTCTTGAGATATCCATTTAATGCCGGATTATCTAGGAATGTCATGCCAATGTATTGGAATGCTATGGAGCTGATTTGAGCACTCTTTTGCTCAGTTTTATAGAGATTTTCTACTCCTATAATCAGCAGGGATGAATGCTATTTTATTAGTGAAAGCATATGCCTATTGCTCTCGGGTGCTTCGGGGTGATGTACCAATGCTTATGGTTCATGTTTCATGCTTGGTTGTGCTCCCATATTAGTTTTTGAGCTGAGATTAGAGCTTTGAATCTTGACATTGGTTGTCATTGACTCTATGTATGGCTATTTGATGATTAAGTAAGAGCTTTACCAGTTACTTAGGTCAGATACTCCCAGATATACGCTACTTGGATCTTGGACGTATGGATGCCTTCCACATGATGTTTTGAGCTTTTTTTGCTTGTTTTGAATTCAAATTTTGTTCTAGGGGAGCCACTACTTAACACTTGGATGTTACATTGAGAATTTGCTTATGTAGTTGAGCTTTAGGGTCTTACAGTGAGACTGTGGGACTTGGTGACATGTACATACTCTTGTCATGCTTTATGTATGTAATTGATGCTTAGTGGGATGATCAGTTTGGGCCAACACCTATCTTTATCACGATGTTGGCAGTGATGTATGCATCTTGGTTGGTTATGTACCAAGCTTCCATTACATTGCTCAATCTATTATGCTTCTAGTTTGTCTCTCTTCTGTTACCCATGAGACCCACTCTATGCATGTTGCTTATCCCTATGGGATGTATGCCAGTCAGACACACTGATTCTTTGATAGTTCTCGGTGCAAGTCACATATTCACTCATTGTGCTAATTGGAGCTGTTCCTTGGTAGTTGCAATTTGTCTTATAAATTCATTACTTGGCCAGCATCCCTTATCTTTTAGCTTGATCTAGTAGAATTTTTACGGATGTTTGCAGTAATTACAATAGCCTACTTTGATAGTTTGTACATTTGTTTACCTTCAATATGGTTGGTGGCTCAAGTGATAGTGCTATCTTTAGTATTGACAAGTTGGATGGTACCAACTGTAGCTATTGGAAGGCCCAAATCTAGCAAGTTTGAGTGCAAAAAAATGCAGATTAGACCTTTGAAACATAAGGGTGTCAAGCCTAAACTTATTAATGCAAAGGATTGGTTGAATTAGATGAGCAATGTAAGCCTACCATCATATTATCCCTCTCTAAGTAGGTGTTCTATAATGTTGTCTCTAATAGGCAGTCTGCATGGGAATTATGGGAAAAGATTCGCAATGTCTATGACAAGTAGAGCCCCACTTGTTCTCAAATGTATTGGCTGAAGCAACCCATAGACCTTCACACGAAGGAGGACACTTCTATGTTAGCTCACTTAAATGAGTTTCATTCCATCAGCAAGAGTTACCACTGTTCTCCTGAGTACTTTGCTAACTGTTGGAAATATAGTAACCAATAATGATATTCAGACCCAGGTTATCCTAGACAACGAAGCACTTCCTTGCTTGTTGTCTCTGCTTTCTCAAAATCCTGAGAAAAATATAAAGAAGGAAGAAGAAAGGAGAAAAGACTCGTAATTTAATCCGGTTTTTATGAGATGTCTGGTGCTGGAGCAGGCTGATCTATTGGAGCGATTTCCATTCAGATGAAGTTGATTGTATGTCACATATTATCTGAAATTGAACTTTTAAATTGAATCTGATTTTGCTAGATTAACCTCCTATCCTGAAATTATTCAAAGTCCTCTGTGGTCGTGACTTTGCTTTCGCAAACCCTTCGACATCTTTGGTGAACCCGACATGAAAGCGTCGCAGAAATTTCAGGATGGGAGATACTTCAGCCTCTATTTCAGTCTCTTCTACAATTCCAGCTGTGTCCTCTACTTCAGCTCCATCAATGACTGCTGCATCAAGTACTTCAACAGAGGATCTAAAGCAGATTTTGCAGAATATGTCCATGTATATGCAGCTCCAAAATCAGCAGACACAATTGTATATGCAGCAGCAGCAACAATTGCATCAACAACAGTTGTCTCAGCAAAGGCAACTCTATTCGGAGCAGGAGAATGCAAACAGTGCGACTAAGGCTTTCTTCCCTTATTCCTCTTAGTTACACTGCCTAAATCATGGGATACATTTCGTACTGCTCTGTGTGCTAGCATACCTACTGATGGTTTACAATTGTAGGATGTAAGGATATACTCTTGACTAAAGAGGTTAATAAAAAGAATGTCGATGCTTCTTGCACCCTTAAAGAGGTTAACAAAAAGAATGTCGATGCTTCTTGCACCCCTCATGCTTTGAAAGTTTGAGGCAATAATGATAGGAGTGATAATGACAACGGTGGGAGAGATTCTCAACAATCTCACTCCCAGTCACATGGATGGTCTCACATGAGTCTTGTGGCTATAAATCCTCATCAACTTTTCATTACTATAGGAAAGCATGGCATATTTGGTCATTGTGCTATAAAATGCGTGAGGACAAGCGTAGGGAAAAGGGCAAGGTAAAAACACAACATAAAAATGATGGTCACAACATTGTCCCTATCAAGTCTAGTATTAAAATTAAAGAGATTAATGTTATGTAGACTTATTTTGATGATGATTTCATACTTACAACTTCTTCTATTGATATTTCACAACTGACTTATACTTTGTCAAGGTATACTTAGTGTTAGCTAATAGATTTAGGGGCTTCCTTTTATATGACCCCTCGTAGAGAGTGATTTCACTCATATCACTGTATGAATGGATCTGTTCGTTTGGGTAATGACCTCACATTGCAGATAGTTGGCATTGGTGATGTCGTAGCTCAATTTGCATGTTTACTCTTCATGATGTACATCATGTATGGGTTTTCATGAAGAGTCTCATCTCTATTGGCACTTTGGATGATACAGGTTATGTAGTTTATTTTGGTATTCCTCATGGAAGATTACTCATAGGAATATTGTCATTATACATGGTGCTAATTCCAATTCTCTCTACCCCTTGCTTATATCTGGGTCAATTGACCATATTTTGACCGTGGATGCAATTCCACATCTATCTCTTTTGCATCGTCGCCTTGGGCACATGTCCTTGAAAGGAATGCAAATGCTTATTTGTTTGCAATATGTTCCTTCCCTTGACTATAAGTGCTTTGAGTCTTGTGATCATTGTTTACATGGCAGATAAGCAAGTAATATGCATAAAAAGTCTAGTATGATAGGCATGGGTGAATCATTGGCTCTTGTTCATTCTTTGAATGCATGTGGTCCCATGTTGTGCAAGTCATTAGGTGGTGTGAAGTATTTCGTTACTTTCACTGAGTGACTATATGCATAAGGTCTGGGCATTTTCCATAAAGTAGAAATTTGATGTATTGGCTACATTTCAACGTTGGCTTGTTTTGGTTAAAAACCAATCTGGATATAGGCTAAAATACCTAAGGTCAGATAATGGGGGTGAGTATGTGTCTAAAGCCTTTGAGTATTGTGATGAGAGGGGTATTAAGTGTCAATTGACCACCCCATACATCCCACCCCAGAATAGTACGGCTAAGCACATGAATAGGATAATTCAAGAGCGAGTTTGCAATATGCTTAGCTAAGCAAGCTTACCACAACATTTTTGGGGCTGAGGCAATTACCACTGCCATACACTTGATAAATCAATTCCCATGTATTGCTCTTGACTATTAGGTTTCCAAGGAGGTATGGTGTGGAAAACCTCCCTCACATACTCAATTTGTATGTCTTTGGTTGTGCGATTTTCTACCATGTACCCAAGGATAAGCGCAATAAGCTGAATCCTAAGTTGAGGAAATGCATCTTTCTTGTTTATGGAGATACATGTAAGATGGGCTATCGCCTATGGGATCTGCAAGCTCAAAAGGTTATCCACAGCCATGAAGGGTGATCTTCCAAGAGGAACATCATATTACTGTGCAGCCAGCTAGATAGCCTACCGCAACAGTTGATGTCCCAGTGGTTTAAGTCCTTGATGCTCCACAGAATGTATAAGTCCCATAGCCAACTTTGAGGTGATCTACTAGAGATAGACAATAGCCTTTGTAGTTTGAGCCCTCTATGGATTATGTTATGGTGACAAATGCTAATGAGCATCTTACTTATGATGAGGCCATGTGCAGAGGTGATAGTCACTATTGGGAGAGGACCATAAAATCAATGTATGACTCACTGCAGAAAAATCATACATGAGATTTGGTTCCTTTGCTTAGTGGTAAGCATGTTTGCCATGTAAGTGGACGTACAAGTTCAAAAGTATCCTTGGACGTCCCAAGCTAGGATACAAGGCTAGATTGGTAACTAAGGGCTTTGAGCAGGAATATGGTGTTGACTTTGATGAAGTCTTTTCTCTTGTTGTGAACATGACTATCCTACGCTTGTTGGTGCTAGCTTTAGTTGCTCAGCTTGACTTGGATCTTTATGAGATGGATGCCAGGACGACTTTTCTTCGTGGGGACTTGCATGATGAGATTTACATGGAGCAGCCTAAGGGCTTTGTAGAACATGGTAGGCAACACCTAGTGTAGAGATTGAGAAAGAGCCTTTTTGGCCTTAAGCAAGCACCTAGGGAATGGTATCACAAGTTTGATGCCTTTATGCACTCATAAGGATATTCTTGCAGTGATATGGATCCGTGTTTATACATGGAGAAGGCTTGTGATGGCAGTCTTATGATTTTGATCTAAGTGTGGATGATATATTGATTGTTGCTAGGAGTGCTCATGATGAGTTGGATGCATTGAAAGGTCTGCTCAAGAAGAGCTTTAACATGAAGGACATTGGACAAGCCTCACATATTCTTGAGATGTGCATTACGTGTGATCGCTCTAAGGGGCTCCTCTACTTATCATAGAAGGAGTACATCTAGAAGGTCCTTGAGCGGTTTCATTTGGAAGATGTTAAGCCTATTGGTTGTCCTTTACCTTCTCACGTGAAGGTTACTCAGATAGATTGTTTGTAGTTTGAAGAGTAGAAGGATGAGATGGCCAATATCCCTTATGCATCCACAATGGGCAGCTCGATACATGCCATTATAGCCACTCGTCTCGACATACTATTTGAAATGGAAGTTGTGGCATCCTATATGGCTACACCTAACTTGACAGCATTTGGATATCATTAAGGGTATCATGAGATACATGAATTGCACATCAACTATGTGCATCTGTTATGGTGGCTAGGATATGTGAGTTGTGAGATACATTGACTTTGATTATGCAGGACTTGCAGATAGTAGAAAGTCTCTAGCTATCTCTTCACCTTTGCTAGAGGTGCTATTTCTTGGATGTCTAGAATGTAAAAATGCATGGCCCTATCTACTACAGAGGTAGAGTATATGCAACCACCACTGAGGCTTACAAGGAGCTCTCTAGTTAGGTCGTCTCCTTAGTATTAATGATCTGGTCTCTACATCGTATTCATATTCTATGAGTGCTATTCCATGGCTAAGAATCTAGTCTTCCATGGAAAGACAAAGCACATTGAGGTGCATTACTACTTTATTCAAGAGGTCGTTGAGGACAAGTCCATTGAGCTTGTTAAGATCTCAACTGACCAAAATCTCAATGGAGCATTTTGCCTTCCTTAGGAAGTTGATGGGCATTGGATGAGATGACATCTTTTCTCATCCTGTTGTACTTATGTACATTTGTACTTTGTCACTTTTTTCTTGTTCTCTCCTTATCTCACATTTGCCTTTAAGTGGAAGGTTATTGGGGTAAATGCACTTGTGCTTAGCTATCTGTGTATTAGTTACATTGATAGTACCTGCATACCCACACACTTGTACACTACAGGTGGCAGACGCCTATCATTGTTACTTCATTATTAATTTCTTTAGGGACATTTGAATAAAGGGAAGGCCAGTCACACATTGTAACTATTGGAGTTCCCACATCCTCTCTCTCTCTCTCTCTCTCTCTCTCTCTCTCTCTCTCTCTCTCTCTCTCTCTCTCTCTCTCTCTCTCTCTCTCTCTCTCGTTTCCACTCTATGCTTCCACTTCAGGACTCACCTCCCTTCATGAACAATATTTTTAATTAAATGTTTATACTCTTTTGTATATATATGTTATATCTTATGTTGCATAAACACATTTAAGAAGGTGTTAAGGCAACTCCGAACCTCTATTCTAAGAGTTGCAACTAGTGATGCAATAGCCACCACATTTGTTGTAATCTCACACAATTCTTTTTGACATTCCCACATTTCATTTACCTATTTTTCTCTATGGTTTATGTCAAATTGTATGGCTTTTGAACCTCCCATGGATACATTTGCTAAAACATTTTTTGCTTTCCTTAACAGTGTTGGATATTTTCTTAGGTGAACTTGATCGCACAAAAATCCATCTTTGATATTAATGCATCACATTTATCAATGCCTTGATTTGAAAAAAATAGTAGCTTAGTTATATATGCATAATCAAGGTGCAATACCTAAGAAGCTTGTTGATTATTCTAATCTTTACATGCAAAGTACAAATATAAATACCTTTAACATAAACTAAAAGAGTGGGATTCCATATTTCTTCTTTATTTTTTAAGCTGCTGAAATATAATAATTCTTTGATTGCTCATCTTATTGGACACAAACTTCTCCAATCTTTGGACCCCATACTTTTCACATGTAACAAATATAAGGATATTTTGCATATACCAAGCATCCATTTTATAGTCTTAGAATCACTACTCATATGCCACTCTACATTGAAATTGTCAACCTCATCAACTACCAAAACTTCTCCATTATTTGGAGATTGAATGCTATTAGAAACACTTATGTGAGAGAGCAACCATTTCAGGGTTTGATGATTTTCAACTGGTACATGAATTGCACCAATCCACCAAGTCTCCCTCTTGGTTTGAATCTTATGACTCAATTATTGTTCCTTAGCATTGTTGTATTTATGCCCTATTCATGATGCGAATGTAGACTCTTTCCATCTTTTGTTCTTTCTAAATCCACACTTCATCCTAGTTTAACATAAACTATTAAAAAAAAATCAAATTCTTCCATAATAAGTTTATACATATGAACCATTGTAGTCTGCACTTTCTAGAGATCTAGCCAAATATTGTTAAATGCGATGTATTCAAAGATAATTTTTTTCCACGTGTTTCGTAGAGTATTAACCCCCTAAGAACATTTGGAATTCTAAAATTCATAATACCTTTACATTGATATCCACAATATCACATGTCTCTACTATTGCTTTTGGCTTTATCATGCCTCTTCAGTCTTTTACTAACTGTTGAGAGTTAGACCTCTCAAATCTACATTTTGTGGTGATGAAAGAACCCTCACAATATATTTTTAATTTATGGTTTCTTTAAGAGGGTTGATGTTTTTCTCATTTCACTAGATATTAATGCTTGAAATTCAAGAGATATATTTCTCTATAAGATTCAAACTCCTTTTTTCTCCCTCCGCTTCCAAACAATATTTTTATAAGTCTCTTTCTCTCTTTGAATCCTATAGAAGTGTCTTTTAAGTATACCAAGTTCTCTTAACAATGAATGGTTAGCACTTTTTGAAATCTTGTTCATTATCTCAAAAATAATTTTTGATATTATTAATATATTTTTATGTTTGATGCATTTGTGTTGTGTATGTATATGATTCAAAACAACCTCATACAATACATACGCATGCTATCAAAATCATCTCCAATGTATCTCATCATGTTAGAAACATTGGAAAAATAAGTAGGTTTATGGGGAGAAGGGTCCTTTGGATAAGTGTTTCAATCCATCCATAGATTATGTGCTTCTTTTCTTGTAATTATAGCATATTTGCCTCATCCTTATCCACCAAAGATTGATGATGTAAAAACTTGTACAAGATGAATAAATCAAATCTATGTAAATATTAAGCTTATAGTTGCATGCACCGATATTACTTGAAGAGGTATTGGTAGAAATTTTATTAGAAAATAATCAACCAAGTGACAAGCTCATATAGAAGGACAAAAAGTACAAAAAGAAAACTAGAATATCAAATGAACATGAAGGAAGAAACAAATATGATTTTGATGGAAAAATCCAAGTAATACAAGATTTTCTAAGTTCCACTTTTTGGTGACGCTAGCATGGATTCATGAGTGTAGACATTTATGGACTGAGCTCTTAAATGAACCATGTATTCTCTCATTAAACACATTTGAACATCCAAATTTCAAGGGTCTATTCTTCTATAAAATTAGTTAATTAGCAACTTAATTATATTTTCTTACAAAGCCTTTTTTAAAACACATTTGATCCTAATGATTGAATAGAAGATTTATTATTATGCATGCTAAACTTTGGTTTCCACCATTCTCTATTCTTCTTTTCTCTCCTTACTTCTTCCATATCACTTGAGAGAGTGAGGGAACAAGCTCAAGTGAGCCTATGTGAGGGAAGGGAACCCTACTCATCTTCTTCTCTCTTATTATCTTCCCAAGAACATCCCATGTGTGACAAACTTCTTTCACAATAAGAGTTACATGCTGCTAGTAGGCTGGGACTAGGAAGCATGATGCTTAATATCATTACATATATCTTTTTCGTCACCCAAGACCTGCAAATTCTTAATGCTTATGCTCCATCTCAATACAACCCCAACTTCTTTGATTGGTTTTATTCCAAGGCTAAGTGTGACACATAACTTAATTATTCCTTTTCTTCCACTACCACACATAATGGATCTTCATCAAATGATGTGAAGTAGAGTGATGTATATATAATTTCTACTAACAAGGATGCAGTAGCAAAAGTCAATATGCTTAAAATTCCTAACCCTAAGCTAGAAGTTATTGAAGTCCCTACTAACCCAAACAATAATTAGACCAAGCTAAGCAAGTTGAATCCTAGAATGCCCTCAAAAAGATTTCTCAAACTCACTTCTAGATTAGCATCACTAAACCTAATCCTTCTATTGGTCATAAAGTTCTACCCATCTACTAATGTCTTAGTAGTATAGCTATTGAGTTGGCCAAACAAGACAAGTCTCTTGAAACAAAGAGGTTGTTTCAACTTGTCTCTACTTTTTGTGCTTTTATCAAACCATTCACTATGATATTTATGAGCCTTGTCAAACTTGATATGATTTAATTTGTTTCAAAATGGCCTTTCACTTGGGAAGAGAATGAGCATCTCTCTTGAAAAGTAGCTTTATCTAGGGAGAATTCTCACAAACCTTCTCTTAGAAGCAGTTGTAATCATCCTAACTTATTCCCTCTTATGCTTCTATAATTGAAAGCAATAGATTGGTCATGGAGCCCCAAGAGGAACACCAAGGAAAAGGGAATTCTCTTGCAAGAAAATCTATCTTGTAACATCAACAAGCTTGTTTATCATGTTTCATATGATCACAATGAAGAAAAGAACACCAGACACAACAAATCTTCATACAACATCATGTAGATCTCCCACGGATTTGATAGAATCAACCATATTCTTCAATATCTTCACAAAATCCATCAATAGAACAAAGAAAGCAAAGGAATACACCAACTTTGAATGGAAATACATCGCATAGTATTCATCTTCAATATCTTCATAGTCTTCTCTCTCAATCTCTCATATACAATCACTATGTTTGAGTAGAATTGACTATCTCTGACTCTCTCTCTCTCACTCCATCAATAATACATCATATCCTCACTACAATCTCTCAAAATCACTCTCAATAATCCTTCTTAGGTCGTGGATACCCCTCCCAAGAGGTATGTCTGATATGAAGAGTCACCAGAGCCACTACAGTGTCCTTTCATAGTTCACTACTGTCACTTCACTCCAGTCTTCACTTGAGTCTTCAGCAGCTACTTCTTTCACTTCTTTCAGCTCTTTTGCACTTGTATTCACCTCTTTCCAAGGCTAGAAAACTTTCCCAAGCTACACTCTCATCCATCAGAACACATACAGAAGCATACAGAACAGTCACAGAACAGTACCAGAACAGCTACAGTACAGAACAGAACAGAACAGAGACAGAAGCTCTACAGAAGACCTACAGAAGGTTACAGAAGGTCATTAAAACCACATAACTCATTCTCAAACCATTCCAAACTCTCACAAACCATTCAATAAGCTTTCACAAGATCTCAATCTTCATCAATCAATACTCCCTCCCTCCTTAAGAAGACAATCAGAACAAAACAGAACAAAACAGAAGGTATACAGAACCAATCAGAACCTATCAGAACATCACAGAACCACCAATAAACATCATGAACTTTCAAAACACAATCATTATCATCCAAAACACTCTCAAACCACTTCCAATCCAATCAATCATCTCATAAAATCAACCATTCAGCTCTCAAAAACAACAAAAATCAGCCAAAAAACAAGTCATTTCAACACTCAACATATCCCCACACTTAATAAGGAAGCGTCCTCGTGACCCAGGAAAAAGGGAATACAAGTTCATTTAAAAGCGCAACTTTGATCTTCAATATCTTCTCACAAAGAAATCCAGCCACCACGACTCCAACCTAGAACCTGTATCATGCCATATCCACCTCATCTGGAATTAACAAGTCTCCTCATAGATACATATAGGACATCAACATGGTATCTGGCGTGACAGAATCTTCAAAGACCATCCGTACTACCTCTGTCAACAACTCAGCAGACCAAGCCCCACTGCAGCCATCCTCTGGAAGAGGTAAATCCATCGTGGAAAGCTTCATGTAGAAGACCAACTTCTGTAAGTGGTAGTGGACAAAGAAAGAATGGTCTGGTGGAACATATTCCTGAAACTGCTCAAAGGTAAACCATAACAAGTCCATTCTGGACTGCAATCTTTCCACTTTATCTTGGAATAGAGGACACAAAGTAGCCTGTCACTGAAGAGCAGCCAAGTCCTGCCGTGAAAGAGAAGGAATCAAGGGAACATTAGGGCTTGGAGGAACAGAGCGGGACTTTGCGAGTTGATCTTGCAACTGCTTGAGTTGGGAGGCTTGGGAGGCCACTGTGTCATTAGCAATCTGTAAAGCTGAAAGTTTGTCATCGAAGATAGCTTGGAACTCCTGTGCTTCTCTGGACATCCTCTCCTTCTCCTCTGAAAGGCTAGTAACCTGGGATTGAGTCTCTAGTAACTGGATCTTCAAAGAAGAGATCTCATCGCTTTGGGTGGCAACCAGTTGGGTTTGCTGTTCCATTTGCTTAAACAAATCTGCTAGGGTATCCTTAGCAGAAGCTAACTCGAATGTTGCCTTATGCAACTAGTCCTTAGACTGCATGAGTTCTTCATAAAAAGACGCGTACAGCTGTTGAACACAGGCTGTCACTGACAATTCAATGGAACTCTGAATATCTTTACAAAGGAAAGGAATTGCATCGCCTGAGACTAGAATGTTCAGGGAGGGAACTGATATGTCCAATGATCCTTCTCGATGTGCTCTGAATAGGTTATTACAAGTGAGATACCCAGGGAGATCACTGCCAGATGTAGCAGGAATGGGCACTGAAGGAAGTACGGAAGGAGCTTTATCTGCTACCCGCTTCAAGCGTTTGCGCTGGATGACCAGGGGAGGCGGAGAATCATCATCCTCTATATCAATAGGTTCTGACTCATCTGAAGGTGGAGGAGGAGGTACTGGATCTGATGGAGGAGGTGGAGGCACAGTCTTCTGTAAACCTGAATAGGTCAAGAAGGCAGACAAATATGATCCATATGTGACATTGGTAACATTACCCCTGGTGACTTTGACGAAATGTTGATCCATTTTAGTGAGGAGGTAAGTGCTCCAATCAATAGCAACTCCTTTCAACACCATCCTTGAAGCTGTGAAAAGCTCTTTGGACAAGTACTGGGATGGCGTTTTGGCAGGCATAAACCTGTCTTGGAGAAACTGACAGATCGTCTTCCATACGGGATCAGTGATCATAGAAAAGGAAACTCCTGAAGAGTTAATTACCTTCTTAACATCCAGCATTTCCCTTGTTTGCTTTTGCAACAGCTTCAGAATCTCTTCATTAGAGAAAAGTTGACGAGTGGTAACAAAAGGTTCACCTTTGAAGGGAAGAGACAAAGCCTTCCCTAAGCCTCGAGGTGTCAAAGTCATAGAATTTCCCTGGACTAGTCCTGTCTTCTTGCTGTAAGAGGCCAGAAACTCATCACATAACGACGGATCCTCTGGAAGCAATGGAAAAGAAGTAGCCATAAAAGCATCAAGTCCCGCCTTCGTGAGAGTCTCAAAAGTAAGTAGGGACGAGTAATCCCTACTAACTAGTGGGACGTACTGGATAGGGGGAGGAGCATGAGAAGGCGCCATTCAGATGGTTACACACACACCACAAACACAGACAATCAAGAAGAATGCCTGCAAAGCAACAGACAAAAAACCAAGGATAAGAGAACCACCAAAACAATAAAACGGGACTCGACCAACTAACCCCAAGCAAACCACAACCTAGAAAAAATTCGACATGACCTCGAGACAAATGCGACCGAAAGCTTCATGCTATGCATCAGACAAACACCCAGAACCTCGTATCAGGCAAGAAAAGAAAAAACTGCATACCGTACCCTTAACCGTAACAAAGACAGTAAACCAAAACAATACCACATCCGACACATATCAAGACTACCTCGTTGATATAACTCGAAGGACTGCGCATACCCATCCCACGAAACGGTTCGTTAAAAAGGGGAATTAAGTGCAGTGAGGGGGAATTAATTGAATGAAGGGTTGATTTTAAGAAATTATTAAGAATGGGTGAAGTTTTATTAGGTGATAAACCTTAGCAAGAAAACGGCGGTTCCTTATTATAAATTTAATTACCAATTATTAGGTGAAAACGATGCTTTAATTCGAATCCCGGACGTCGATACCCAGACTGGGTCTCTAAATGCAAGTTCATTGATTACAAATTAAGGTGATGCGGAGCGCTTTTTTGCCAGCGCGTGCTCATGTGACGGCTGGTTCATTTTAATTAAAAATTAAAGTGCCTCTTTAGCGCACGTAGCGCGTGCTAAGTGAACGGCGGGTTTATTTTAATTAAAAAGTATGTGTGTATTAAGCGCGGAGGCGCGTGCCATGGTGGTAGTTAGGTTTGATGTATGGTAAATATTGGTTTGTTTGTTTGTGTGTTTTTTGTTGTTGTCCGTGGTTGTTTTTTTTAAGTTTGATATTAATCGTGGGTTTTGGGGTAGCTGGTGTGTTTTTTGTTTATTTTTGTGTTAAAAAAAACGAATAAAAGGGAAATACCTGGTAGTGGGTGTATGAAAATGCAAAGAATGCGGTCTCCTCAATCCAAAAATATCTGGATTTGTTCTAGACGTTTAGTTGGGGTGTTGGATGAAAAAGGGTTTTTTTTTTGTTATGTTATGGATTTGTGTGATTTATTGTGAAAGAATTTAGGTGTGAAAGAAAATATTATGACAGCTGAGAAAAATATGCTAAAAATAAATAAAAATGTAAATGAAAGGGTTAGGAAATTTTCAAAAATTAATTTGGAATTTTTTAGCATTTTAAATGAATTTTTATCATATTTTTGGATAGTTGAAAAGATTTTGGAATTTTAAAATGGGCAAAAATATTTTTTTCTGAAATTTACAGGTTGAGAAAAATATGGCCATGGGTTGCAAAAATAAAAGGAAAGTTTTCGAGATTTTTTTGGATTTTTTTAGAATTGAAAGGAGTTGTTAATGAGTTGTTTTGTATTTTTCAATGTTTTTGTGTGTTTTTTATTTGTTATTTAAATGGAAAAAGGATTGACGGGTGTGTTAATTAAAAATCTGGGAAAAATACCCAGCAACAGGCTGCATGGCAGTTGCGTGGCAGCAACCAATGATCAAAATCCTGCAGCCACGTACAATCAATCATGAACAGTCACCCACACGCACATACACACCCGCGCGTGTAGCTGCGTCTCGAAGGTGTCGTGGTGCTGCGGTGCAGTGGTGCAGTAGGGTAGGACAAGGGGCGTACAGGGGGGTAGAGGGTTTTTGTGAGTAGGACCGGGGGCTTGGGTGGAGATGGGGTGGTTATGGTGGGAAAGGGGGGCTTAGATAGGGGGGGTGTGTAGTGTGTATGATGTGTTGTGGTGGGGTTAGGTAGGGGTTCAGTAGGGTGGGAATGGGGCAGGAAGGGGGGCTTAGGGAGATAATGGAGTGTGGGTTGATGAATGGGTAGGAAGGGGGGTTAGCGGGATTTCTGAGGGTGGGAAGGGGGGTGTACAGGCACGTGGCAGTCAGGAGCGGGCAGCGGCAGGCGGACAGGCGGGTTGACTGGCGGGCACGCCGGCGACCGTGGCGGGCAAAGGCGCAGGCGGCGACCAGGTAGGGGGCGCAGGCGGCGGCCAAGTAGGGGGCGCAGGCGAGGGGCAGCGGCCAGGGCTCCACGTGGCAGCGGCGGCGTCAGGGAGTACCCGGCGGAAGTGGCGAAGAGGCGGGAGAGGGCGTGGTGGAGGAGTAGGGCGAAAGGGAGGAGGACGATGTAGGGAGAAGGAGAGGACGAAGGGGTACAGGGAGAAGGATAAGGATAAGGTGGGATGGCGTTGGCGCGCGAGAGGGACGACCTGTGGCAGCGTGTCCAACCGCGCCGTTCGCGGATTCCCAGCCAGCGTCCAGTCAACCCCTGTGTGTTGTGAGAGGGACGGTGCTATGCGTCAGCAACCCTGACGGACGAGACACACACCGCGCAACCATGAAGGAAAAATTTCCAAGATGAGCAAAACCTGCAGATCCTCCCATCCATTCATCATGCCATGTGCGAAGTGCCAGGAAAGCACCCTCAAGGGCATCCAAAATGTAGCAGGGAGGAGGAGAGGGAGAAGGAAGGAGCAGAGGAGAAGGAGAGCAGGCGGTTAGGATGGGGAGGGATCGTGAGAGGGGAGGGGGGATAGGGAAAGGTAGGGGTAGGAAGGGCCATGGGCAGGGTAGGGGTAGGGGTTGGGGGTAGGGTAGGTCATATGGGGGGTGCCCATGGGCATAGGGGGGGTGCCCAAGGGTTGGGGTAGGGGTAGGGGGTCAAGAAGGAGGCATACCCCCGTTCCGTGCGCGTGCGCGGAACGGGGTAAAAAAATTTGCCGTGATGGGATTGAAAAGGCGTCGGAACGTCGCGATGGGGCACACAGATGCGACCGGGGCGCGTTAAGATGCGTAAAATTGAAAAAAGGCGCGTTCACGCGCGAGACGGAGCACATAAAAACTCAGAAAAAAAATAAAAAAATTAATAACTCCCAATCCGGACGTCAAAACGAAATAGCGTAAAAACAAAAAGTGGGCGGGACGACAAGGGGAAAACAGGGAAAATATACGATGGAGGTTCCGGGGGGGTAAAGGGTGGTCACGCGAAAAAAAGCACAAAAAAGAACCAAAAAACGCAATTAAAAATTAATATCGGGAGATCCGTGCATCGGAATGAGGTGCAATAAAAAGGAAAACAGTGCAGAAAGACGTGCGCGACAATCCTATCACATCAAAACATAGTTCCGACGGAGATAAGACGCGTTCACGTGGGAAAAATCCAAAAATGGGATCGGAAATTAATATTGGACGAACCGTTCACCGGAATGACATGTAGTAAGAAGGAAAAATGTCCGCAGGAAGGAGTGGCACAGGGTTATCACGTTAAACCGCAGTTCCGGTGGAAGGAGGAGGGGTTCACATGCAAAAAAACTCCAAAAATACACCCAAAAACTCATTGAAAAATTAATAAGTAAAAATCCGGAAGTCGAAAGAGGGTGGAGGAAAAAGGAAAAAGGTAGGGGAAGACAGAGGGACACGGCTGTCAAATCAAAGTGGAATTCTGATGCAAATCGGGCAGGTTCGCATGGAAAAATGTCAAAAAGACGCACGAAAAGGTCTTAAAAAAAACCGGAAAATTAATATTGGACAAGCCGTGTATCGGAATGACACGGCGTAAAAAGGAAAAATGTCAGAGGAAAAGTGGTTGGCAGGGCTATGACGTCAGATCACGGTTACGAAGCAAGAAAAGCGCATTCACATGGAAAACCGGCTAATGTGCGCAAAATACTTCAAAAATTAATAACTCGAAAACCGTGCACCGAAAAAGGGGTAGGTAAAAAGGAAAAATGGTCATTGCAAAGAGAGGAACAGGGCTATAAGGTTGGATTTGGACTTCGGTGAACGTAGGGTGCATTCACATAGCAGGACCTCAAAATCAGGGAATGAAGGAAAATTGCAAGGGAACAGCCCCAAGGGTGGGTGGAAAATGAACGGATGGGTGGGAAGGGACCTCATCAGGGTAATAGCAAGGCATGGCATACATGCATGACCAGGTTAAGGCATATGCAGAAGGGTATGCAATGTAGACGCGCAGGGACGCGTCCCCACACTTAAGACCTTAACGGATAGGGTTAACCAAGAAACAGGGACCTAGGACCACGCCACAGACCATCCACTAACGTCCCCACACTTAAAACATGACCGTCACGAAGAAACCAAAGTGGGAGGGCTAGAAAAACTTGGCCCATTTCGTCAAGAAGCAAGGTTGAGTGTCGATGGCACGTCCAGTGTTGTTGTCGGCGCTGGAGGTACCAAGGCATCTTCTCGGCACACGTCCTTCATAGCAGGGACTACGCGGCAACACCCAGGGAGGTAGCTGATGGAAAGAATCGCAGGAAATTTATCAATGATGAGGGATACTACACTCAACTCACAGTCACTCAAATGGAATGAAAGAACAGTCACTCGCCCCATGACTAATATCACTCGAGGAATAAGGATTGAAACCCATATTTCGTACCCGATTGAGGAATCGACAAGGGGGGAATGGTGCAGAAGGAGTATGCCAGGGTGCACAGTTGATGGTGTATTAGTGCATCCCACCCGTCTGGCATAAGTGCAAGGAGGAAGGCAAGGGAGCCTTATAGTGCAATGTATAGAACAGGGTGATGTGTCTTGTGATGACGGCAAAGACCCATCCCGTAGGTGCATAGGGAAACGGGAACATACCTAACTCCAATTGTCATAACGTCCCTCAATCTCACCTCTCGGTAATTGATTGAAGAAACTCCAGTCACACTCAGCCCACCCTCTGTCTCACTCTCTGTTGATAGTTACAGAAGGGCAGCCTTTTCCTGAAACCCGTTGATGTAATCCTCTCGGTCACTTGTGCAAAGGTTGTATGCCTTGTGCGCATTTGATGGTGCAACTGTGCATCCCGCCCTGTGCCGGCATACGGTGCGAGAAGGAAGGCCAGGGAGCCTTATAGTGCAGTGCACAGAAACAAATTGTGCTTTATGCATTGAGAGGCCCATCCCGTGCGTGCAACACTTCATTCACACTTCTCACCTCTCATTTGATTTGAAGGGAAAAGACTGGTCTCTCGCCCCACCCTCTGTCTCACGCTCTGTTGATAGATACAGAGGGCAACCATACTTACGTCCCCCATCCAGTTAGGATGAAAGCTCACGTCACTCGATTGTTTGTCGATGAAGATCGCGTCATCAGTTGTTGAAGAGGCGTACCCAGGGAGGTAGCCATCAAATCGAACGTTGTGTTAGATAGAAACATGTCGTCTGCTAGAGGACAGTTAGACACTCTGCAGAAAGACCCAGGACACAGCGTACCAAGGGAGGTAGCTTCGGAATTGGATCCTAGGGATATCAATCAATGAATCCACTTTCTGGACTACTGGGTGTTGCCACCTTTTCCACAACCAGCTTCTCGCCCAAGGGTGTTTATCACCTTTTCTTGGAACGAGGCCTGCTATGACAGGGAATTGCTTCCTTGTCTCTCATAACATATTTGTTTTTCTTTTTTTTCCCTTTTTTTCTTTTTTTTTTCCTATTCCTGAGGGTATTTCCACCTTTTCTCGAAGAATAGGTCGGCATGACAGGGACCTTAGTCCTTTTCTCCCATGACCGATATGTATATATATATATATTTTGTTTTTTTTTCTTTCGAATTGAGCAAGGGAATGGTAGAAAGACCATTTGTCAAAACCAACCTCGCCACTGTCGCTGGTGGAAAATAGAGGATAAGAGATCAAGGCTGGAAGGGGGTTTGAGGGGACAGAGGGTTGCATCCACTTCATCAGGAGTGACTGAAAAACGGCTATCAAAAGTAGCATCATAAGAAGTACAGTGCTGCACCAATGAGGGAAAAAATCAAGTGTCCGTAATTGTCAAGATCCCCAAGGAGGGAAGTACTTCTTCAGGCGATATCCATTGATCAGAAAGGGATCATCAGAGGCATCAACGGTCTGCACTTGGACAGAGCCATTAGGATTGACGGCAAGTACCTTATATGGGCCCATCCACCGCTGTTGGAGCTTGCCAGAAAACTTGCCAAAGCGTGAATCATAGGCTAGGACCAAATCACCTTCTTTGAACTCCTTGTGCTTGATGAAGCTATCATGGTAAGCCTTATGTCGAGCTTGCGTGGCTTCCATGCACTGTAGAGCCATCCTACTAATTTCGTCCAAACATTCCAACTGCAGGAGACGGCGTTGTAGTGAATCATTGTCCCCCAAACGCTCTTTGATAGCCACTCTCAAAGAGGGTAGTTCCAGTTCAATAGGGAAAATAGCTTCTATACCATACACCAACTGGAAGGGTGTCTGTCCTGTTGCTGCTTTATGGGAGGTTTTGTATGCCCAGAGGGCCTCTGTAAGTCGATCGTCCCAATCACGACGATGTGCGGCAATCGTTCTTGTCAGAATCGAGCAGAGGATGTGATTGGTGACTTCGACTTGGCCATTGGCTCTAGGGTAATAAGGAGTGGACTTGCAATGGCGAATCTTATACAACTCTGTCAACTCTTCCATGACTTTGTTAATGAAATGAGTGCCTCTATCACTTACCAGCTCTAGGGGACTGCCAAAACGGGTGATGATATTCTCATACATGAACAGGGCCACGCTGTTACCATCGTCCCGCTTTAGGGCTTTAGCTTCACACCACTTTGTAACATAATCCGTACATACGAGGATGTATCGGTTCTGTTTCCTTCTGGTAGGAGGATCGATTGGACCTACGAAGTCAATTCCCCACTTCTCAAATGGCTTCAGGGGAAGGATAGGTTGCAGTGGCATGGCACTTGTCTTCGTGGGTTTCCCCATTCTTTGACAAGCATCACATCTTTTACAGTAATCATAGGTATCCTTGTGGATGGTAGGCCACCAATAACCTGCTACCAGAGCCTTCCTGGCTGTAGCTTCTCCTGCAAAGTAGCCTCCACATGGCTCGTCATGGCAAGCCTTCAGAACAATCCCAATCTCTTCTCCTGCAACACATCTTCTGAGCACTTCATCTTTGCCTTTCTTGTACAGTGCACCGCCTAACAAGGTGTAGGGGGCTGATTCCAGCATAAGCTTCTTCCTTTCCCGACTAGAAATACCAGGAGGATACTGTTGGGTTGCCAGCAGATTGGCAATGTTTGCATACCAGGGAGTTACAGTTTCTACCAGGAATAGAGAAGCATCAGGGAGGTCTAGGTCATCCTGCTCCTCGTCTGCAATTTGTGGGATACGCGACAGATGATCAGCCAGAACATGGGAACGACCAGGCTTAGTAATCACCTCAAAGTCGAACTCCTGGAATAAAAGGAGCCATCTCATCATTCGTCCTTTCACATCTGCTTTGTTCATTAGGAATTACAGGGCCTCATGATCCACATAAAATTTAAAGTGGGTGGATAGGAGGTAGTGGCGAAACTTCTCTAGGGCAAACACCATTGCCAAGCACTCCAGCTCGGTCACTATGTAGTTCCATTCCCTATCACTGACTTTTCGGCTTGCATAATAGATCGGTTGATCCAGCTTCGAGGAGCCCTTCTGGCAAAGGACAGTACCTAAGCCTTCAATTGATGCATCAGTGTGTACATGAAACTCTTTCGTCCAATCAGGAGGTTGCAGAATGGGTGTCTCAATTAGACACTGCTTTAGAGTGTGGAAGGCTTTGTCACATTCTTCCGTCCAAGTAAACTCTGCATCTTTCCTCAGAAGCTTGTGCAAGGAGGTTGCCTTTGTTGAAAAATGGGCTATGAACCTTCTGTAGTAACTCACATGGCCTAAGAATCCCCTCAACTGTTTGAGGTTGGTGGGTGCGGTCAGAGCTGCGATCTTTTCGATCTTTGCAGGGTCTGTTGATATCCCTTGTGCAGAGACAATGTGGCCCAACAGAACTCCAGAAGAGACCCCAAAAATGCATTTGTCGGGGTTGAGGGAAATCCCATACTCCCGGCAAAGCATTGTTCCAAGTGTTCCCAGTGTTCACGGATCAAACTATAGACACAGAAGTCATCCAAATATACCTCAATAAAGTCGTGCAGATGATTTTGAAATGCAGCCATCATGACTCGTTGGAAAGTAGCAAGGGCATTGCAGAGCCCAAATGGCATCACTCGGTAAGCGTAGGTCCCCCATTCTGTGGTGAAGGTTATTTTGGACTGGTCTTCTTCTGCGATCTGCACTTGGTTGTATCCGCTGAATCTATCCAGAAGGGAATAAAGCTCATGTCCTGCCACTGTGTCCAACAGTTGGTCTGTGAAAGGGATAGGAAAGCGATCCTTCTTTGTTTTAGAATTGAGCTTTCGGAAATCCACACATATTCGCAACTTGCCATTCTTCTTGGGTACAACCACGATGGGTGAAACCCATTCACTATTTGCCACTGGATAGATGAACTCGGCTTCCAGAAGCTTCAGCAGCTCCACTTTCACCAATGTGGAATAATTCGGGTTCATTCGCCTCTGTCATTGCCGTACTGGCTTGGCATCAGGCTCCAAGTCAATATGATGCTGACATATTGTGGGATCAATCCCCTTTAGGTCTTTGTAGGACCACGCAAACACGTCCAAATTCTCTTTCAACAAGTTGTACAAGGTTAACAACTCCTCTTCTGGGAGGCTGCTACCCACCTTCAAGTGGCGTTCAGTGCCTTCTGCATCCACAAAGGTTAACTGCCTTTCACCTTCTACTTCACGGATGAAGGTCCCACGGACTGCTTCTGGATACAGATCCGACTCCTTTAAGGGAGTGGTGTCCTCTTCAGATGTCCCACTAGACCCAACTTCTTCTTTTGGTGGAGACTTAGGTTGCTCCTTAAGACGTTGAAATGGGATTAGAGCTGTTTCGGGTTTGGTTTCAAAATTAATTACCTCTTGGCTTGAAGAGTCATCTTCTGAAGATGACACATCCAGGAACGTCACATAACAGGGACCCTCGGATGCCTATTGGGTTTGTGGGACTGGTGCTCATTGGCACGGTGCATCATCATCATCTTTCCTCGGCAAGGATGGGTTAGGACGGCATGAGCCACTGCTAAAAGACGGCTTGTTCTTCTTAACCCATGTCTTATAGAAATTTTGCATATAAGAAGATCCATTTACCAGACCAAATGGTACCATCGCCATTCTGTCCCATAGCATGAGCTCATCTGCTTCTGATGCTTCTGGAACTTCTTCTTCATATATATCCTCGTCAGGTGGGATAGATTCTTCTGGCTCATTTTCATAACCTTCTTCGTCCATATCATATCCATCCTCTTTTGTCTCTGTCTCTGCTTCTGCTTCTGCTTCTGTCTCTGCTTCTGTCTCTGCTTCTGTCTCTGTAGGCGCTTTGTAACAGAAGAACAGATTCTCTGTTTCCTCTCCTGCCTCTGTCTTTGTCTCTGCTTCTGCTATGACCATGTAACAGGGAGAGCAGTACATCCATGCTTCTATCTCACTGTCAGAAGTGATTTCAGAAGTCATTCCTGGTTCAGGCAGGAAGTATTCACCCATTGATAATGGCTTTGCATCTTTTGGAAGTCGACTTACAGTATCCACTGTTAAGGAACGTGCCACTGTTTTCTTAGGAAGGATCTGTTTGACACATCTTCGTCTGCTGATGTTCCATCCGTAGCCTCATTAGGAGAGTCAGAAGATAATTCCAAGGAGGTGGATCCATGTCCTTTTTGAGAACCATACAGTTTCAGCACCACTTTGTTGGGTCCTCTACCCAAGGTCAAGGTTCCTTTGAACCAATCCGTCCTTGCTCGGGCTTCAAAAAGCCATGGTCTGCCCAGTAACAGAGGGTAGGATGTACCAAAAGAGTTTGGCTTCACCACCAGATAGGTTAGCCAATAATCCTTTCCAACCACTATAGTCTTCACATATGGAAGAATGCCCAAAGGCTTGATCCTGCTCTGATCCGCCAGTCTGATGAGCCGTTGGGTGGGTTGCACACCTTGTAGGCCTAAATCCTTCATTGTAACATCCGTCATAATGTTCACCGATGAACCACCATCAATCAGTGCATTTGCAATGAAGCAGCCTTCTATCCACACGCTAGTCTCTGGAGTACCCGGATCTAGAAAGGCGTTAGCTACATCCACTTCTTTGACAGGCTCTGGAGCCTTATTGGACTTTGTTGCTGTTGAGGGAGCAATCCTTAAGCCACATCTTCTTGTCAGTATACTTTTGAACCTTTTCCGGCAACTGGGAGACAACATCAATAATTGTCAGAATGTGAGGTTTGGTTTAAAGGTATCTAGATCTCTGACCAGATCGTATTCCTTAATAGGATCCACTGGCTTCTCTAACCGGTTAGGGAATGGGACAACACCCATTTTCATTTTCCCTCTTTCTTCCAACAGAGGCATCATGGGAACTTCTTCTGCCACTGGTGGCACGTCCTCCTCTTCTGTATCCTGGACCTCTGGTCCTGTCTCTGTAACTGTCTCTGTAACTCTCTGTGGCACTGTAGTGCTCTGTACGGCACTGTTAGGCTCTGTTCTGTTCTGTTCTTCTGGTGGAAGATTGAACTTCACTGTTCTGGCTGGAGGGTTATTTTCTTTCTGGACAGGTGGTTCCTTCTGCTTTGCACGCGTGATGGCAGCAACTTCCAATTCCACTAAATTGGAGGTAGGCTCTTGGGCCTTGGCCGGACTATCAGTAGCACTGTTTTTCACTGGGGCTGGGCTTGGACAGTCTTTTGCAGTGTGGCCTTCTCCTTTGCATCGACTGCATAAGGGCTTGTAATCCACTGACCTTCTAGGATTTAGACAATTCGGTGAGATGTGTCCCTTTTCTCCACATCTGTAACACTCCACTTCTGATCTCTGACCACTGCCAGACTGTCTTCCTCTGTAACTTTGAGAGGGAAATCTTCTGGGTCCGAATTAGGACCAAACTCTCTAGGCTTGGGTCCAATATCCTGTGTTGTCATTTTGGATTCCAGCAAGTTGAATCTTGCGTCTTCTTTCTTCCTTCTCCTATCATGCATCTCCTTCAGAG
The DNA here is from genome assembly GCF_053477565.2 of Lygodium microphyllum. Lineage (NCBI taxonomy): Eukaryota > Viridiplantae > Streptophyta > Polypodiopsida > Schizaeales > Lygodiaceae > Lygodium > Lygodium microphyllum. The sequence continues at coordinate 31,732 of NW_028229721.1, read as the reverse complement.
AGCAAATGTCCTCTGTATGGTTCTTCCACAAACAGTAGGAACAGAAGGCCCCAGCAATGGTTGGTTTGCGTGTACATTCAGTGGCTAAATGGCCTGCTTGATGACACTTACCACACCAAGTATTTGACTACATCACATCTCTTCCTGCTCCTGCAACATTGGATATGCTAGCGGTATTCACTTTCAGCGTCTGTAGCTGCTCTGTAATCACATCCATCAACTCCTTTTTGATGTTTGCAACTGAGTTGGATAAGTAATCCTTCAAGCTTTCTCCTCCGGACGTACTGGCAGGAGGGTTTGAGGAGTCTCTGTAATCACTGCATAAACCGGTTGGGCTGGTACAGAGGGGTCTCTGTTTTGGTTCTGATTCAGAGCTCTTGTTTGAACTGTTGGTTGTTGGCTCCAGTTGGTAGGGTTCCACTGTTGTTGCTGATTTGGCATTGAGGAAATCGGTTGGGGCCATTGTTGTTGTGGTTGAACCACCATTTGAGGCATGGATGGTGGCCATTGTGGATTTGGTGCACTGTACTGTGATACCGGGGGCATCTGTTGGTAGGGATAGGACAGCCACTGGAACTGCATTTGGTGGATACATCATTCCTGGCATCAGAGGAGGTAGGACTCCTCTTCCTGTATTCATCGCCAATCTAGCTTCCACTTCATCGTACAGTCTTGCACCTTCTGTTACAGCTTGCAGGATGGCTGGTCTTTGTAGCTCCACAAACTTCCGGACTTCTGGCTGTAATCCTCTAAGAAACACCCCCTTTTGAATGCCATCATCTAGATTATGGTTAGTCCATCTCTTCAGGATGCATTCCATTCGTGAGACATAGGCTTCTACTCTTTCTCCAGAAGACTGACTTAGGTTCATAAATTCCTCTCGCATTCGCTCTTCAAAACCTTCACGCCTGAATTTAGTGAGGAAAGCCAACTTCAGGTCGTCCCATGTACCAAAAGTTCATGCTGCTTGTCTCTCATACCACTGAAACGCCGCGCCCTTGAAAGTGGCGGGGAATATTGCTAACAAATGCTCAAGGGTTCTGGCATTGTTAGCCACACATGCTACCATAAACTCTGCTACATGAAGATCAGGGTCTTCATTGTACTCTCCCTTAAAAATTGGTAATGGGACTACATTCGCTGGCCTATCATCAATATTTCCAGGACGGATCTGGCTTGGAAGTGGACCTCCAGCAGGAGGAGGAAGGGCTTGATGTGGCATTGGGGCTTCTGTAAAGAGTTCCGCAAGGGCGTCAAAGGCGGCTTCTGCTGCGAGCTCGTTCTCAGCCTTGATTTTTGCTTTCTCTCTTCTCACGTACCTCTGGACTCTTTCTAACGCTTGCCTCTTTATTGCATCATTCATCAGGGGTGTGGCTCCACTATGTTGTTAGTGCTCCACAGAGGGTTAACAGAAGGCTTCAGTCTCTGGAGGACTCTCTTGCCAACATTTCTTCTACTTCTTTCTTTTCAACGTCCCTGAATTCTGCTTTCATTCCACTACACAGAGGAAGGTGTTCGGTTCTGAAGGTGTCAAAATGCATACGTCTGAGCATTGTGGTGGTGCCATCATCATAGTAATGCCAGCTTCTGATGGTTTCAACAGTGTAGGTTGTGAAAAACACTTTGTCTACCAACTTCTAGTGGGTTGCTAATTGAACAAACAAAAGATTATTAGTGCACCAAGCATCCCATGTATCTTGCTGTTGAGCATCCACGAACAAATTCCAACTCTTTTCCTTCTTGTCTCTGTGAACCTCTACAGACCAAGACTCCTGAAGCTTCTTCACAATCTCCCACTTGATGTTGCCTGGAAACTTCTCAATGAATGCGAAATCTTCCATGGATGGTCATTCTCTCTGTTTCTGCACTTCAGTTTATTCCCAAACAGTTTGCCACCAAGATGCAAGTTTCTGCTGCTTCAACAGGAAGAGGAAACTGTCCACCACATAGAGCATGCATCATGATGGTGATGTGTTTCCACCATTGTGGGATGAACTTCTTGTGGAAAGTGGCTTTGATTATGAGAAATTCCAGCTCTTCAGTGGAAGAAGGAACTTTACAAACATCCATTGAATTCTTCTCTTCTTGGCAATGCCATTTCCTTCATTTTCAGCCTCTTCTGGTGCTTATTGATGGCAAGTTTCCCCGGCTGCGCACAAAAAACATGGAGCCCCAAGAGGAACACCAAGTAAAAGGGAATTCTCTTGCAAGAAAATCTATCTTGTAACATCAACAAGCTTGTTTATCATGTTTCATATGATCACAATGAAGAAAAGAACACAAGGCACAACAAATCTTCATACAGCATCATGTAGATCTTCCACGGATTTGATAGAATCAACCATATTCTTCAATATCTTCACAAAATCCATCAATAGAACAAAGAAAGCAAAGGAATACACCATCTTTGAATGGAAATACATCGCATAGTATTCATCTTCAATATCTTCATAGTCTTCTCTCTCAATCTCTCATATACAATCACTCTGTTTGAGTAAATTGACTATCTTTGACTCTCTCTCTCTCACTCCATCAATAATACATCATATCCTCACTACAACCTCTCAAAATCACTCTCAATAATCCTTCTTAGGTCGTGGATACCCCTCCCAAGAGGTATGTCTGATATGAAGAGTCACCAGAGCCACTACAGTGTCCTTTCATAGTTCACTACTGTCACTTCACTCCAGTCTTCACTTGAGTCTTCAGCAGCTACTTCTTTCACTTCTTTCAGCTCTTTTGCACTTGTATTTACCTCTTTCCAAGGCTAGAAAACTTTCCCAAGCTACACTCTCATCCATCAGAACACATACAGAAGCATATAGAATAGTCACAGAACAGTATCAGAACAGCTACAGTACAGAACAGAACAGAACAGAACAGAGACAGAAGCTCTACAGAAGACCTACAGAAGGTCATCAAAACCACATAACTCATTCTCAAACCATTCCAAACTCTCACAAACCATTCAATAAGCTTTCACAAGATCTCAATCTTCATCAATCAATACTCCCTCCCTCCTTACAGAAGACAATCAAAACAAAACAGACCAAAACAGAACAAAACAGAAGGTATATAGAACCAATCAGAACCTATCAGAACATCACAGAACCACCAATAAACATCATGAACTTTCAAAACACAATCATTATCATCCAAAACACTCTCAAACCACTTCCAAACCAATCAATCATCTCATAAAATCAACCATTCAGCTCTCAAAAACAACAAAAATCAGCCAAAAAACAAGTCATTTCAACACTCAACAGGTCAAATTTCAAGGATCTTAAGAAGAAATTTAATTCCTTGAGCCCTTTCTTACAAAAGTAGTAGTGGCAGTTGCCTCATGATAATAGTTGGATAGCAACCCATGGTCAACACCCTCCCTACAAGCAGATCCATGCTTCCACCTCTCTCTAAATGCAAGAGAAAACATGTGTGAGAGATGGGAGATACAAAAAGGGGAGAGAGAGAGAGAGAGAGAGAGAGAGAGAGAGAGAGAGAGAGAGAGAGAGAGAGAGTTGAGAAAAAGGAAAAGAGAAGGGAGAGTCCTAACATAATAGTCTCCAATACTTGGGCAAGAAAAAAAAGTAAGAAATGCAAAATCATCATGTTATTTCACTTCGCTTGTGATGCTACTTCTCAAAGCAACTTTGTGCAATGAAAGTGCCATGAAGCAACCTAACATTCATGTGGAAGGGATGCTGGTCTAAATAATGTTGAAAGTTGCATTGGCAATGCTACTTAAAGTTTCCAATGATCAAAATTTCTCCCTAGCTATGGAGTTGAAGCTTTGTAGCTTGATTGCAATCTTGTCCACATTGAGTTCTAATTATGTGAAAGTTAAAGATTCAATTGATTTGAAAGGTTCCCAAAGTGGGAACTATTCTTCATTTCTAACCTCTAGTACATGTCCTAATTTAGAGGCTCCTTCAATGCAAAAATATGTGCCAAAAGCAAGGTCCTATCAAGTCTCATAGGACTCAAGCACAACAAAGTTTTAAGGCCATAGCTAGGGAGAAACTTTGATCATTGGAAAAGTTAGGTAGCCTTGCTAATGCAACTTTCAACATTATTTGGACTAGCATCTCTTATACATGAATGCTAGGCTACTTTTTTGGACTTTTATTACACGAAGCTACTACATAATGTCTTAGGCCGCAAGAAAATTTGTTTCTCTTCTCCTTGAACCTGTGTGTGAATCCCCCCCCCTTGAGGGTTTTGCTCCTACCCTCATGAACAGAAATTAAAAGGTTAGTAATAGGAAAAAATTAAATAAATGTTTAAAATCTTAAAAAAAGAAAAACTTACATTATTATTTGCAATGCCATCACCAACTCCACGTCAACATTCCATGTTTCCAATGTCAACATTGTCTTCAACATCATCACACGTGTAACGATCATCTATAGGAGAGGGGAGTCGGGGACTACAATCCTAGTAGCTGACATGCATGAAATTGATGTGGAAGGGAGAGGGGGGCATGTTGCAAATCAAAGTTGGAGGCTTGAGAGAGTGTGCACAAGGGGGAGAGAGAGAGCTCAAGTACAAGACAAGATCTTGTTTAGTTAGTTGCTCAAAGTACAACTAGTACACTCTCCTCTCAATTGAGTGTGTACTTGAGGCTATTTATATAGCCACTGGAGGAGTTATGATTAGGGTTTCCCCTATCCTCCAGCCCTTTTACACCTAGCTATCCTTATCCTCTCTAATGTAGGGAGAGTTCCTATGCTTACCTTTCAACACCCCCCCTCAATGCCAGGTGGCATTGGATACAAATAGGATGCCTCCTCTTAATTCTCAATGAGATGCCTTTATAAATCAGGCTACAAGAAAAGGTTATAGGTAGAGAGTGTTACAAGGCTCAAAATAGTCGGTCACCTGTGGATTGGGAGGCAAAGTTGACTTCCAATTCCTTAGGTACTTCTAGAACACCGAGACACTTACTGGTGATATGCTTGGTCTTTTTGCATTTATTGCACTTCATTTTGTAAGGATATTTCTTCCAGAAATTGTTCATAATATGCCCTTTTTGTGACAGAAAGAGCACTTAGTAGAAGATGTATGAACTAACACTTGCTCATGGGAAGTAAATGCTAAAGACCCTTCAATATGGTTTCTCTTCTCTTCATCCAGGCAATACTGGATGGTACTTGCTAAAGTTGGGTTCGGGATATTAGTTAGGATAGTCACCAGGCTTGGAAAAACCTTCTTCATAGACTTTACCCGGATGGCAATGGCATCTTCATCATGGATAGGTGCTTGAACAGAGGCAAGCTATGCCATAAGCCCCTTCATATGTGAAATGAACTTGCTTAGATTTTCTCCCTGTTTGTATTCCAAGCTAAAAAACTCAATCTTGAGAAATATCTTGGAGTTCTTCCCTGTAGCATCGTAGAGTCTTTCGAGCTCATCCCATTTTTCTTTTGCAGTTAAGAACTGGTCAATGTGATGAATTAAGGATTCATCTAAATGAAGCATGATGATGGCCTAAGCCCATTCATCATCTTCTACATCAAGGGGATTGGCTGGGTCAATTATTTTGGTCCCTTTTATGAAGGGCCAATATCCTCTTTCCATCATTTTATATTTGATCAAAACCTGCCAAGGATGAAATCTTTTCCCTTAAATTTCCAAATTTGAGAATGGACATCAACATATGTTGTGGCCATTGGGAAGGTCTTACCACTTGTTAGAACAAGGGCAGTGTCTAGTCCCTTACAACCTTGCCACCGAATGTGGAAGCAAATCAAAAACTTGATATCAAAGTTGTAATGAAGAGAAAGATTGAAAATCATACATATGTAATATTTCAAAATATGACTTTGGTGGTCCTTTCTTATGTGCAATCTTCTTTCGAGATTTAATGGTCTTTTTAGGCTTCAATGATCTGAACCTAGATTGGACTTCGGGCTCCTCCTTGTGGTATGGCTTAGTGGATGAACCTTGTGTTGGACAAGGATAGTCTATGATTTCAATGCTTGTTGTTGATGATTCCAAGGAGAGTGCAATGACACTCATCCCTCTGATTTCATTGACCAGTGTACTTGAAGAAAAGTCACACAAGATATGCAGTACAATTCTAGTGTATGATGGTCTATGTGTTTATAATTGTACACATGGCCTTACAATCATGAAGTAAAGCACTCACTTGTTTTAATTTACTGATAAAAACATTCAAATTGTGAAGGTATTAGCATCAGTGATGATTAAGCAATGTGCCTTAGTGCTTATAAGCACTCATGTATAGCTCATGTTGCTAGAGATAGTAGATGTCGGTCTTGATGAGCTTGATGATGACTTTCCAAGTGCACTAACCTCTGAGATAAGGTTCCCAGATTAGTAATTGATCCAGAAGGAGTTAACTTAGTGATTAAAAACATTGTTAATGACCAAACATTGATAACTTCAAAAGTTGAAGAAGCTTGAAGCTTCCTGGCTATGGCTGCCAGGAAACTAACAGTTAGGGTTTGGCTTTTAGTAGCCAGTAGAGGTGAAATTTCCCCAAGCCCTCTTAGGGGGAGATGGCCCACTAGGGGGGCTATGAAAGCCCTATGGTGGCCCCAGTGATTGTGCTGCCTACTACCCACGCCAAGCCTGGAGACATCACACTACCAGAAACTATGCCAATTTTGTGTTTCAAACAATGCCGTCCTTCTGCATGGCTTATGTCGAGGTTTATGGTGCTAGGATGCTGGGCCCTGATTTGGGGAAGAGTCCTCAGAAGGGGCCTTGAGCTAAAACCTCCTCCTTTATTCTCCCCAAGTCCTCCATCAGAGGTGGGTCTGGTTTAGCTATGGAGGCAAGAGGTAAAAGATGAAGATGATGGAAAATCATGTGCGCTCAGTGAAGCTGAGGGTATAGGAATATGAAGAGATCAGAGAAGGCTCTGATACCATGTTGCAAATCAGAGTTGGAGGCTTGAGAGAGTGTGCACAAGGGGGAGAGAGAGAGCTCAAGTACAAGACAAGATCTTGTTTAGTTAGTTGCTCAAAGTACAACTAGTACACTCTCCTCTCAATTGAGTGTGTACTTTAGGCTATTTATATAGCCACTGGAGGAGTTAGGGTTAGGGTTTCCCCTATCCTCTAGCCCTTTTACACCTAGCTACCCTTATCCTCTCTAATGTAGGGAGAGTTCCTATGCTTACCTTTCAATGAGGTAACCCCCCTAAAGCCTATATAAAGGCTACGTACCTTTACATTACTCCCCACCCCCATGACATAGGAGAACATTGTTGTGCTACACCACCAACAAAAGAGAGAGGGAGAGATAGAGATGGAGACACGGATAGAGACAAAGACGGAGAGAGAGAGAGAGAGAGAGAGAGAGAGAGAGAGAGAGAGAGAGAGAGAGGTAAGAGAAAAATATCACTAGCGAGAGGGCTGTGCAATCAAGTGCTGAGGAGAAGAGAAAGGAGATCGTTCACACATACTCGAAAACTCTACTCCCTGCCATCCATTTTCCTTTCACTCACACGTGTTATGATGGCACCCAAGAGAAGGAGCTTGAGGATAATGTCTATGAGGCAGGAGCTAAGGGTCCATATCCAAAGTTAATGCACACATGATCAAGACAAAAAATAACTCTCTAGCTGCACGAGTCCAAGTTATTCACTAACTAGAAAATATAGTTTTCTTCTACACTCATTTAGAAGTGCTTCCCTTTCAAAATTAGGTATGAAATATTGCATGAAATGATAGGCCTTGCATTCAATTCTTATGATGTTTACTTATATTTCATGAACATGATAAAATCCATAAGATTGTATAAAAGACACATGCAAATTGGAATAGAAAAGAAAGGTAGATCTTGCCTTTTGCATATGATGATCTAAGACACCCAATGTATAGATTATTTAATCTAGGAATGATTCCTATTAAGGCAAGAGTTATTTTGACTTTAATGCTTGTCAATTTTCTCAAAGGATAAAGACAATGATAAAAACCCTAAAGGAAACAAGCGCTTGCATGCAAAGTAGTAAGGTGAGGTTCAAAAAGGAACCCTAGTTCATAAGTTTGGAATTTGTGCAAATCTTAAGGGGAAGAGTGGCCCTAAGTGAGTGAAAGATTACTTTCTAAGGGAATTCCACCTTAGACTAAATGCTGATTTGTAAGGTTGCATATGCACATAATAGGGTTTTCCTACACACCAAAGGAATGTTTGTGATTGCTTAAGTAGGATTTTGATTGAATCTAATTGGAATCAAGATAAAAATGAAGGATGTGCTAGGTTTCCCCCAAGCTAGTTGTAGGGACCCTACTCCAAGGGGGTCATATTCTCTACTTCTGAGAGCTCATGACTGCCGACCCTATTGTGAGAGGTTGCTCAATAGAGAATCCATTAGGTACTTCCTATGAAGGATGTGCTAGGTTTCCCCCAAGCTAGTTGTAGGGACCCTACTCCAAGGGGGTCATCCTCTACTTCCAAGAGCTCATGACCGTTGACCCTATTGTGAGAGGTCACTCAATAGAGAATCCATTAGGTAGGAGGAGGTGTGGGTGCAAAGGGGGCCTTTGGCAATGAATCCCTCTATGTTCCTATGATTTGACTAACCCCTATGTGACTTAGGATGGGATCTTGAGGCCTTGATACTAGTTCAAGGGTGGAATCTTGGTGTGTGTAGATTATCAGCCAAGGCAACACTGGATGTTTACTTTTGTGAATGGAATGAAGGGAGAGTTTTGTAATAAAAACCTTTCAAGATAATAAAGGAATGACTTGGTTGATTTTGTCTTTATGTTGTGAATTAAATTATGTGAACAAATCCTATGTATAAAGGGCCTAATTAAGGAAGTTGTTTGTAAGTGTTATGCATAATCATGGTAGATATTTAGTTAATTAAAGATGACCCATTTAAACAAGGGAAGCAGCTGGGTGTGATCCCCAATGGATCCATCCTATAGCTGGTGGTCTTGATTAGTTGGAAGCTTCTTTAAGAACTATGTTGACCAAGTTTAGGAATTGATAAAACCCTTGACTCCATGTCATTTTAGGGGACTGGGTTGAGACTATGCCTAATGGGCACAAGAGTCAATGTGTTGCACTTCCTCGTCTCTTGCTCTCTTTGAACCAAGTGTGACATGTGTATGCTTTGATTTGGGTGCTCTTGTGCAATGTGAGACACTCATAGACCGACGCTAGCAAGCTTTAGGTGATCACGGATGTGTTTTAGGGACCAGATTCAGGTTGATCTTAGTGGGTTTGGCTAGGTTACTTTTGTTGTGATGTAAACTTAGGTGAATCTAAGTGACAAATACTAGGACATTCCAAGGAGAGTTGGGTGGTATCACTTGGAATCCCCTCTTGATGGGCCACAACATATTGACCTAGAAAGAAGCTCTACATGGCACATTCCATGTGGTATCAAAGTGCAACTTAACCTAGGTATGTTTTTTGTTTTCAAAAGATTGATAATCATAACATGACAATGATTTTTAAGTGTTGCTTACTAATTGGAAGGCTAAATCTTTGACAAAGTATGGAGGCATAGGGATGCTTTTTGGTGTTCTAAGGCATACATATGTCAGCCCTACATTTTCTTGACTTCAAGTAACAAAGTCATCTAATGCAATTGTTTGTATGAGCACTCTAAACTATACCAAGAGAACAAAGTCATCTAATGCAATTGTTTGTATGAGCACTCTAAACTATACCAAGAGAGGAGATGGGTTTGTGATGGGTGCTACTGTTACATAGAACCTGATCATTTTCCCTACATGTAAAAAAGTCTTAAGAGGATCTAGTGGATGGAAAACTTAAAAGTCATTGAGGTTTTCATTTTTGCAAGTCTAGGAGGAACCGCATGATGTTCACTAGTGGGGAAAATTTCTTGCTTGGATTGCTATGTCTATGATGAAGTAATTAGGGTGATTCTTGTCCATAGGGTGGTTGTTCAAGGCCATCGTAGCTACAATGATTTCCACATTGAAGGTCTTCCAAATCTTCCCTTTTTCAAATATAGATTTTTGGATATTGATGGCAATCACCCAACCCTTTTCCCTATCAATGTATTAGATTTCACTCCTAGGAATCCTACAACTCTATTATTAAACTATAAGCTTTTGAACTATAAATAAAAGAATCCCTTTCAACATGGATGGATTTCCTACTTGTAATAAATATGGCTTAAAAAATCTTTAATGAAGGAGATATCGATTACTTTTGCAAGAATTTGAGTTATTGGTTAAGATTGTATATTGAGTATTGAAATTTTAAGATGTATTATTGCAAAATGATAAGTAAGCAGAAGTATAGCAAGATTACATGAAAATTGACTTTGGAATTTTTGTTAAAATACAACACCAACTCCTAGTACTATCGAAGCTCAGGAGAGGAAGTACCTTCTCAAACAAGTCAAACCCCTAGAGTTTGAGGGCAAAGGAAGGGCATTGAATCTGAGGCAAAGATCTAGATAGAGTCCATGGAGGACTACTTTATAGCTACAAGAACTACTCTTGCCAAGTTAAAGTTGACAGATGAAGCGCCTACTTATGATGGAAGTAGTGGTGCAAAGACCAGGTGATTTCTAAAACTACCATCACATAAGAGAAGTTAAAAGAAGCTGTGTGCAAGAGATACCTACCACCGGCTTATCACACATCGAAGATGAATGAGTTCTTCAATCTGAAGCAATTAGGGATGAGTCTAGATGTGTACTATTCAAATTTCATATCACTCCTTAAATATGCACAACCAATGGACATTTCAGAGTAGGTGTTTAATTTTTGCAATGGGTTGAATGCTCCTCTAAATACTTGCCTTAAGTTGACATACCCAATCAATCTTCAAGATGCACTGATTCAAGCTACACCAATTGTTCAAGAGATTTAGTCTAAGCCATGAAGTGGAAAACTCAAGAACCAAAATTAGCAAAACAATGGAGGATTATGGGGCTATGCCAAAAGAGCCCGAGGGCAACACCAATCTGGCTAGAGAAAGAGATCCAAAACTACCACAATTGGGAACTTTATGTTGATGGGGGGCAACAAGGGGGTCCTTAAATGTTTCCATTCCAACGAACCTAACCACTTCAAAAGGGAGTATTTGAAACTTGGCCAAAATCCCCACCAAGGATAGTTTCTAAGTAGCACTGAGCTACCAGAGGAAGACTATTGGAGTAATTTTCAAGGAATTAGAAGGAGACAAAGATCCAACCTTAGAAGCAAAAGTCAAGAGGGGAATAGTGCATGCCACCCTCCATAAGAAAGGGCCAAATTGCCAGCTTTTGGTGATTTAGACCCATCAAACTATCAAGGCAAAAATTTTAAGATTCTCATTGACTGCAGAAGTGCCCACTCATTTATATCACCAAAATGTGCTAGAATGCTAAGAATAGGCATAATATTTGCATCAAAGCTACTCGTGGAATTGGCAAATGGAAAGAAATTCCTTTCTATGCATTGAATGGCCAAGGTGGAATTTAATTTAGAAGGTAATCCTTCAAACATGTGATTCAAGGTTATGAACTTAGGAGCCTATGAGTGTTTGTTAGGAATGGACTAGTTGATCCCCAATGACACTAGTATTCATTGTAGGAAGATGCAAGTCACATTCCACAATTTGAATGGTGAACTAGTAACCACTCAAGGAGAAGCAAGGAAGCCCAAAATCCAATTGGCAATTCCCATATTGTGAAAGGCTTAAGAAAGGGATTACATGTGTATCTTATCAAAGTTAACAAAGTTGAACATGGTAGCAAGTTCGAGGAAGAGCCACCCTAGTTGAAGGAAGGAATATGCAGACATATTCCCAAAAGAGCTAACTGAACTCCCTACTCAAAGGGAAGTTAATCATGGAATCAAGCTTGTGCCAGTCACCACCCCAATTGGCAAGAGACCCTACATGATGATTATACCTAAAGCTATTGAATTGAAGGAGCAACTTAAATAGCTCTTGGACTAGGGATACATTCGACCTAGTAACTCACCATGGGGAGCCCCTGTGCTATATCAAAAGAAGAAAGACAAAACTATCCGCCTTTGCATTGATTATTGTGGGTGAACCATGTGACGCCATGAACAAATACCCAATTTTGAGGATAGATGAATTACTTCACTAACTTCAAGGGGCAAATATCTTCTTTGAGATTGATCTCCGATCAAGTTACTACCAGATCACAATCAAAGATGAAGACATTCCACATACCACTTTCAATACAAGATATGGCCATTTTGAATTCATCTTGATGTCTTTCAAATTGACTAATGCTCTTGCTACCTTTAACAAGTTAATATAGGACATCTTTAAGCGTTATCTCAATGATTTTGTTCTTGTCTTCTTTGATGACATCTTGATTTACTCCAAGGAGGATGAGGAACATGAACCGCATCTTCATATTGTTCTTGAAACCATGAGGACACACAAGTCTTTCAAATTAACTAATGCTCTTGCTACCTTTAATAGGTTAATATAGGACATCTTTATGTGTTATCTCAATGATTTTGTTATTGTCTTCTTTGATGACATCTTGATTTACTCTAAGTAGGATGAGGAACATGAATTGCATTTTCATATTGTTCTTAGAACCATGAGGATACACAAGTTCTATGAAAAGAAGAAGAAATGGGCCTTCTTTAAGAGGCAAATTGAGTACCTTGATTTCATAGTGCCTACAAGGGAATCTTAGTCGATCCAACCAAAGTAAAGGATATGCAAGATTGTCCACCTCTGACATCAATTAAGGAAATGCAAAGCTTTCTAGGTCTATTAGGATGGTATAGAATCTTTATCAAGAATTATGCATTGATTGTTGTACCCCTCACTGATCTGCTCAAAGAGCAAGTTACTATTATGTGGACACCCATTGAGCAAGCAAATTTTGAAAATCTCAAACACAGATTAGTGAAAACACCCATACCAAAACTTTGTGACCTAAGAAAAGAATTTGAGGTTGTAACAAATGCTATTTCTCTTGCATTGGGTTGTGTACTTATGCAGGAAGGTCACACTATAGCTTATTCTTCAAGAAACTTGAGGACTCATGAGAAGAATAATGCTACTCACAACCTAGAGCTACTAGTTGTGATTCATGCCCTCAAGTTGTGGAGACACTATTTGCTTGGGAATCAGTTCTCTCTAATCACTAATCATAAGAGTCTCAAGTGGATCTTCACTCAGCTAGATCTAAACATGAGGCAACATCAGTGAATAGAAGTCTTGCAAGAATACGATTTTGAGATCAACCACATGCCAGGTAAAGAGAAAGTGGTTGCAGATGCTCTCAACTACCACAAAGCATTCCTCAAAGCCATCATCCTAAAAGAACCTTTTAAGGCAGATTCATTAGTTGTTATAGTGTCAATGGCTAACGCCCTATCATTGAGATGACCAAAGAAGAACCAGCTAACGATCCAATGTATCAATAGATGTTAGGGGAGGTCCTAGCCAAGGAGATTGACCCAAAGTTCAAGATCAAGCATCAAAATTTATCGGTAGAAGAAGGGCTTGTTTATTTCAAGATGAGGCTATGGATTCCTTCAAGTCAAAATCTCAAGAGAAATATACTTTGGGAAGCTCATGATTCCCTTTCTTCGGACATCCTGACTATGCCAAAACACCTAATGCTCAAAGGTGATGCACTTAAGAATCAAAGATTGAGACTCAAAGGTGATTCACTTAATCATGTCAGTGAATGCTTAAGCTACTAGAAGGTGAAAGTTAAGTGTGTCAAGATGCCAGGCAAGCTCCAACCACTTGACATCCCTCAAATGAAATGGGAATTCATTAGCATGGATTTTACTATTGGGTTACCTTTTGTACAAGGAGAATACAACTCAATCATGATGGTTGTGGATATGCTAACAAAGATCACTCACCTTGTCCCAATCAAGACCAACTACAAGGCTTCAGATATCACAAGGCTCTTTGTTCAAGAGATCTTCAAGTTCATGGATTACTTAAAAGGATCATCAGCACTTGTGATTCTCTATTCATGTCACATTCTTGGAAGAGCCTATTTGAGGCTATTGGAACCCAATTTTGTTTCAATAGAGCCTACCATCCCCAAACTGATAGGGTCAAAAAGAGTGGGCTAACTAAGTCATTGAAGACATACTTAGGCCTTATTGTTGCAAAGAACCCAAGATGTGGATACAACATCTACCCTTGGTAGAGTTTGCCTACAATGCATCATATCATCAGAGTATCTAGATGACTCCATTCCAAGCATTGTATGGGCAAAACTATCTTAAGGCACTCAACTTTATCGATCCTATCAAAAGGGTAGAAACATTCAGGAAAATGTTACAAGAAATGGATGAAAAACTCAATGCCATAGGCAATATATTTGAGCTACCAAGGATTAGTAGAAGGCATATGCTAATCTAGGAGTTCCATGTTCACCCAAAGAAGAGTTCCTTGTCTTTGGGAGAATTCAAGATGCTAAGTCCAACATATTGTGGACCCTACAAGATTCTCAAGTGTCCAGGGCTAAATGCTTACAAGCTGCAACTTCCTAAACACTTGAAGGTTCAAAATTTATTTCATATTAGCTTAGTGAAGGCTTATTTAGCAAACCCTCATCATGTCCTTAATGATCAACAAGTTGTAATGCCCAAGACAAGGAGTCCTTGAGCTCCAACTTGATCAGATACTTGATGTAAGAGAGAGGATTTTGAGAAGCAAATTCCTTAGAGAATACCTCATCCAACTGAAGGAGAGGATTTTGAGAAGCAGAACCCTTAGAGAATACCTATCCAATGGAATGAGAGGATTTTGAGAAGCAAAACCCTTAGAGAATGCCACATCCAATGCAAAGACTATCCTAAAAAGAATGTTACTTGGATTGATGAAGATGTCTTATGTGAATAGTTTGTCATGTTTCTTTTGAGATGAGAACATCTCTGTTCCTCTAAGGGGAAGAGGATGCAATGTCTCAAGCCACAATAAATTTTTTTCTCTTCTCATCAAACCTACATGTGAATTTCCCTCCCCCCCCCTTCCGCAAGATTTTTCTCCTACCCACATGAACAAAAAGCTAAAAGGCTAGTAATAGGAAAAAAATATATATTTAAAAGTGTTAAAAAAACTTACCTTATTACATCACCTCCAACTCCATGTCAACCTTCCACATTGCCAATGTCACATCTTCACCATCATCATGCACATCATGATGAGTGCCACGAAGCTCCATGGTAGGCCACGTAGCTAGGATTACCATGTAGGGGGGAGAGGAGTTTAGACTAGAATCCTAGTTGACATGCATGAAATTGGCATGGAAGGGAGAGGGGGAGAGAGTAGTCCCCCCTAGCCTATATAAAGGCTACAAACCTTTACATTGCCCCCCACCCCATGACATAGAAGGAGAACACTACTGCACTATATTACCAATAGAAGAGAGAGGTAGAGACAGAGACAGAGATAGAGAGAAAGACATAGAGAGAGAGGGAGAGAGGGAGAGAAAGAGAGGGAGGGAGGGAGGGAAGAAGGGAGGGAGGGAGAGGTAAGAGGAAAATAACAATATCAAGAGGGCCTTGTAATGGAGTTCTGAAGGGAGAAGAAGAAGATCATTCGTGCCGTACTCAGAAACTCTACTCTCTCCACCATCCATTTTCCTTTTGCTCACACATGTTACAATGGCACCCATGAGAAGGAGCTTGAGGATCACCTCTATGAAAAGAGCTAAGGATCCATCTAGAGTTAATGCACACATGAGCGGGACTCTGGAGTTAATGCACACATGAGAAAAACTATTAATTACTCTCAGACTACACAAGTTCATGCATGGCTAAGCATACTACGTACACGCTCCTGGATGGTTCTATTCATCTGCTCAGCCAAACCATTCTGGGGGGGTGTAGGGGGCCGTCAACTGACGCTTAATACCCCTCTCATCACATAATTGCTCAAAAGCACGTGAGATATACTCACCCCCATTATCTATCCTTAGGCATTTTAGCCTATACCTAGACTGGTTCTCAACCAATGCAAGCCATCTCTGAAACACAGCCAAGACATCGGATTTCAGCTTAATGGAATAAGCCCAAACTTTCCGTGAAAAATCATCTATGAACGTAACAAAATACTTTGCACCACCCATAGACTGGCAAGGCATGGGCCCATAGACATCCGAATGTACCAATGCCAAGGGCTTACTCATGCGTGTCCTACCAAACTTCTTATGCGTAGACATAGTCTGCCTGCCATAAAGACAATGCTCACATGAATCAAAACATGCATAATCAAGGGGTGGTAAGTACTGCAAACTAGAAAGCATTTTCATTCCCTTCAAAGACATATGGCCCAAACGGGCATGCCAAAGAGATACATGTGGGATAGAATCTACAAACAAAACATGATCAAGGGAAGAAGCTGATATAATCAAGGGATAAAGGCTACCAGCCTTGGCACCTCTCGCAATCACAAGTCTGCCGCGAGTGATCTTCCATGCAGAGTCTCCAAAACATACATGATATCCTGTGTCATTAAGCTATCCAGCTGATATGAGACTGCGTGTCAAAGCAGGTACATGACGTACATCCTGCATAACAAAACTATGCCAGAAGAAAACTGCAGTCTAACATCACTAATGCCCACAATATCAAGAGAGCTATCATCACCCAAGTGCACAAAACCCGAAACAGTACAGTATAAATGAAACCACTCTTAGCAAGGTGTCACATGAAAGGACGCACCTGAGTCCAAGAGCCAACATTGTGCATACATAGAGTGTATCTCTGTCATCTGCAAAGCATTAGAAGAAGCTGCAAGGATATAATCATCATCATCAACATCCTCAGGCTGCATAATATTGATCTCTTCAATTTCAACACTGGACTTTGTAGGCACTATGCTGCGATCAGAAGACTTATCCTGCACTTTGTCTTTCCCCTTATCTTTGCGCCTTTCATTGCGCAGTTCATGGCATTGTGGCCTAATATGGCCCTTTTTGCCACAATGGTGACAAGTAACATCTGCATTCCTGCCCCATAGGATTTGCTACGTGACTTCCCACGAGACTTGGACCGATATTTTTGAGAATCCCGTCCACGGCCACTGCCACTGCCACTACCATGCTTTTCATATCCATCATTCCTGCCTCTAACTATCATAGCATGCGACATATGAGAGGCATCCAAATTCTTACGATTAACCTCTTCCTGCAGAAGAGCACTCTCAACATTAGATAATTTCAAGGTAGCAGTAGAGGCACATAATGCAGTGTGGAATACATCCCATGACTCATTAAGAGTACCAAGCAAGAAAAGAGGAGTGACATCCTCTGCAAAAGTGATATCCTGCGAAGTCAAGTTCTTGAGTATAGCATGGAACTGGCTCAAGTGAGCAGACATGGTCACATTCTCCTTCATGCGCAGATCCATAAGCTGCTTCAGCCAATACATCAGACTCGCTGGACTTTTCTTGTCATAGAGATTCTTGATTTTATTTCACAACTTCCATGCACTCTGTTCTTCCTCAAAGACATTGTAATGAACCTGTTCTGTGAGAGACAATACAATAGTGGACTTGCATAACTCATCAAGCTCAAGCCATTTCTCATCTGGCATAGTTGCAGGCGGATGCCCGCTCAACCTCAAAGGTTTGATCTGCGATTTCTACACCAACACTTGACAAATCTGGTTCTTCCAATAAGAGTAATTCGTACCATGAAGCTTAGTGATATTGAAAATAGCATGATCAGTGGACGAACTCGCCATAATGTAGGCTGGAAGACTGTAGACAGTTCAAAACTACTTGCTGTTTATTGTAGAAAATGACCAAAAAATCACCAAAATCGAGGAAAAATGGCGAGAAAAGTGGAACCAAATCTGCTGCCCACCAAGTACTAGTGAAAGTACATCATTTCAGAATGTTTCAGCATGAAAAATCCATGTCAGCCCATACATATATACTTGCTGTAATAAATTACAGATTTCAGTAAAAGAGAGCTAACATTGCCAAAACCGGATCCCAAGGCAATCAGATATTGCCAAGACCAAAGCTGGCATCATGCAAGCATAACATAAGCATATGACAGTCGATAAGCATGAATCCAACACCCAAACATGTCATACAAACATCTGCCAGTGAGTAGGCATACCCCCCAGTCAACGGGGCAAAGTGTTCCTGCCACTACCAAAACTTGACACAAGTAGGTGTTAGCTCACAAAGATACGGATCCAAATCTGAGACTCAGCTCATAAGCATACAGTGAACCAAGACATATAATGTATCATCCCAAATGGTAAGAAATCCCAAAGCCTCAATTGTCTGTAACTGCTCAATAGCATGTAACTGCTGAATACATAAAGGCACCGCCTGCTCAATGTCTGATAAGCATTCAAGAATGCTCCCATTGGCACAAAATCTGTATGTACGAGCTCAAGAGCTCAAACCAATGCAAGACACAGTGCCTATGACATAAGTCCAAGACAATACATCAATAGTATATCCCGAATATGTAGGCGGTAGAGCATCTGTATGTAGCATCCATAAGCATGTAAGACATCAATTACATCCCAAGATACAACTCTGGCAAGCCAATAAATAGCTCAAGTAAGCTCCGAGAATCCAAGGCCAAGCCAAGACCGAGCTCTAGTAGCAATAGGCTCCAAACAATGTAACTAGCATGTAGTAATGGCATAAGCTAAGCATGTCAAGACCGGTCAGACATAAGCAACATACATGCCATAAGTACAACCAAGATGGAGCATCCAAATGCTTTGCAAAGCGAAATTAAGCTCAACCAATGATCCCGAATCAAAACCAAGCTCTATGTCGAGCCCCAAGTGTCAATACATCACCATATATGCCCGAAAGATAGCCCGAAAAGCATAGGCATAAGCATACATGAGTAAAATGACTTCAGCCCCACTGTGTACAGCACTGATTTGTTGTTCAAAAATGAGAATTTCAGCACCAAATTCAGCTCCAAATGGTTGCCAAACAATAGGCATACGTTCCCCTAACATCCGGGCATCAAACGGGACAACCGGGCATCAAATGACAATTCCAAACAAGCTGTAGCATCAAATATCAGTGTAACACTGTCATAAACTGCATGTGGACTGTTATGATAGTCCCAAAACGGTGTTAAATCAGTCCAAATTCTATGCCAACACATCAACCATCAAAACCAAGCATCAAAGCATGTTCATATGCTCGAAATGGAGCCTTTCCAAGTGCCAATGGAGGGGGAGAGCTGCTGTTGTGACTGTCAATTCTGAAGACACATATGGGAGGGCTGCGTGATTCTGCCAACTGTAAATGCTGGTCCTGGGGCTGCAAAAAATGGTGGCCAAGCTTTGGAGGGGTCCGGTTAAAGCCAAGGAAGGCCTCAAACAAGCTCCAGCAAGGGGAGAGCAGCCCACATATGAAATGAGAGCTGGGAGTGTAATGGCTGCCCTGTTTCAAGAGGGCTGAAAATTGAGCTAAACCCTGTAAAGATGAACAAATACCTTTGTGTGAATGCCTTGAGGGTGCCCAAAGGGGCCGGGAAGGTGCTCGGGAAGTCGGGGAGTGACGGGAGCTCGAAGGAGTTGGATATGGCTGCCGGGAAGGAGACCCAATGCGAGTGGGGACTCGATGGGAAGCTGAGAATGCCACGAACCAAGCTCAAGAGTCAGGAAGCCAAGCTCTGATACCAGTTGAAAGGGAGAGAAGGATCGAAGCTTGGACTCGAGAGCTATGGCGGGAGAGCAAGAGCAAGAAAGAGAGAGACAAGAAATGGGAACTCCAACAGTCACAATGTGTGACCGGCCTTCCTTTATTCAAGCTGTCACTAAAAGAATAAAGAATAAAGTGATAGTGACGGGCACGTGCCACTTGCAGTGTGCAGTGGCAGTGACTATTAGTATAGTAATACACGGGCGGCTAGGCGGAGACGCCTTTACCCCCAACATGAACCAATTGTGATATGAGTCTACTTCAATTTGGGTGTTCCTACACAAAGTGAGACATTGAAAGACCAATGCTAGCAAACTTTAGGTGACCCCAGATGTGTTTTAAGGACTAGATTCAGGTTGACCCTAGTGGGTTTGATTAGATTACTTCCATTGCAATGTGAACTTTGACGAATTTAAGTGACAAACCCTAGGACATTCCAAGGAGAGCTGATCGGTGTCACTTGGAATCTCCTCTTGATGGGTCACAACATCGTGACCTAGAAAGAAGCTCCAGGTGGCACATTACACTATGAGAAGCAACATTGCAAGAGAAGTGAGGTAACATGATGATTTTGCATTGCTTACATTTTTTCCCTTGGCCATGTATTAGAGTTTGTTATGTCGGAATTCCCCCTTCCCTTTTGCTTTCTCCCAACTCTCTCTCTCTCTCTCTCTCTCTCTCTCTCTCTCTCTCTCTCTCTCTCTCTCTCTCTCTATAAATTGGATAAATGAATCAACTTTTAAAAGTTTCTCCACCTCTTCTTTTTACATCTTCACCTAATCATTTGTCTGACATCTTAGCATTTGAGAAACTAGTTTGGTTCCTTCTTTTGGAATCACATGCAAGTCCTCACACTTATGTCTATGGATCTCCTCATAAGAGGTGACAAAAAATTTCCAAATACTTGTTAAGCATATTCTTGTAGGCTCCCTTCTCTCCCTTAGATAGATTTATGATTTAGCATCTTTTCCATTGACACTTCTTTTTTTTTCTTTTGCATTTAGGTTCCATAAGCTCTTTTGTATACTTTCATCCTCCCTTGGTTCTTTTCCTAAATTATTTGTCTAATTGCAACTTCATGATTCCTCAAAAAGATGGTAAACCTCTCATATTTGCAATCAATTTCTAATCTAGAACTTTCATCTTCATCTTCTAAAGTTGTGATCTCATCTTCTTCCTTGTCATCTTCGATTGGTCTCATAATGGTTAAATCATGATAGACATGTCATATCTAGTTCCAATTGCTACATATATAATTGGGTGATTGCACTTACTTGGGGCCCCTCCATCAATGTAAGTTTCACATGTCTGCCGTCATCTCATGTCATGCTTCAAAAATCGGCCAAATATCTAGGAGATCTTCATTAATACACACATGCATGTTCCCCTTATTAGTTCTACCTTTGCAGTGCATGGCAAGCTATTCCAAGAAGCCCAAAGTTTTCAATAGAATTCCATGAGTTGGCCATAGGTCGCATCTACCCTTATATACGATAAATCCTTATTGAGATCATAAGATAGAGATAGAGAGACAAAAGAGAGAGAAGAGAGAAAAGAAGATAGAGAAGAAAGTAGGAAAGAAAAGAGAAAAGGAGAGTAGAGAGTAGGGGAGAGAAAAGGCGAGTAGGTGTTGCTTTCCTTCACTATAAGATAGACAATAATTGAGAACAACAGAGGAGTGAACAAATAACATGAGAGAAAAAAACACAGAAAGCATGCACTATACAAGATTGGGTACAATTTTTTCCCATGCATGGATGAGCACCTCCCCCTATGCATGTATTTATAATCTTAGAATAAGCTTTTGTGCCCAAAATATATTAAAAGCATTATTTTTGTGTTCTTTTTCTTTTCTTAACTTTCCACAACTTACTTTTGTGCAAATAAATCAAAGCATGCTCTATTATAATAGCTTTATAAAAATAGTATTTTTTCTTCTCTAATAAATACATCAAAATAAATCTATTGTGCATGTACTCATGCTTTTCCTTGCACTAATAGATGTATACAAATGCTTTTGATAATATTTTTTCATGCTCTAGAGTACATAAATTCCATATATTAAATTACACACTCTAAAAATGATAATGTTGCTTAACTCCATCTAATTATCTACTCACCACAACATGACACACATTAGTAGCCTTCCATCTATGTACCAATCATTATGTGACCAGTATCACACATGCACCTGATACAATAAGTCACAAATCGACAGCAAATAAATAAAATTTACAATAATAAATTTTAATAAAATACTATGATAAACATAATTCCCTCACTTTGCACAACTTACTTTTGTGCAAATAAATCAAAACAAAATCTATTCTAATAGCTTTACAAAAGCAGTATTTTATCTTCTCTAACAAATACATCAAAATAGATTTATTACACATATGTGTGCAGAGGCAAAGTCCTTGTGCTAATAGACATATACAAAATATAATGTTTTTGATACTATTTTTTCATGTTATAGAGCACATAAATTTCACGCATTAAATTACACACTTCAAAAATAATAGTTCTAGTTAACTCCATCTAATTATCTGCTCACCACAACACAAGAGACATTAATATTCTTCTATTTATCTCCAGGCATAATGTGAATAGTATCACATGTGTGCCTCATACGATAAGTCACAAATCATGCAGCAAATAAATAAAATCCACAATAATAGATTCTTGTAAAATATTGTGATAAACATAGTTCCATAACATTTTTTAGGGGTTAAAAAGCAATTATCCCCAACTAATAAATAATTGGAAAAAAATGCAAGGGTGGCCAACCACATGCAGGTGCTACCTACTGTAATGAATCTACGCCATATACTAGTGCTCCCTACTGTGACAAATCTCCGATGTTAAATTCCATGGATTTTACATGAAACACTACCTACCACAGCGAATCTGTACCTGTGGGATATTGAATGTGATTGTGGTAGGCATTAAATTAGATTTTCATATTGCAAAGTTAGTGCTGATTTCTAAATCCATTGTGATTCTTTCACATAATAATTTCTATACTTGACTAAATATCTATGGTATTGATTATCTATTCTCATAGTTGTGTGGGCATAGTCTAGGATTATTTTAGAAACTAAAATTTCAATATGGGTCTCTAACAAATGTAGGTCCTCAACTATAGAAGTAACTCAAGGTATTCCCTTAAATGGTTTCAACAAAGTGATATGAAAAGAAGTATATCATTGGCAATGAGGAGGAATGCCCAGTCTAAATGCATTCTCATTAATCTTGTGAATAATTATGAAGGGGCCATAATATCTAGGTACTAACTTAATTTTCAGATGCTTTTCAATGGATTGAAGCCTCCTCTTTTCAGTTCTTAACCAAACTAGATCATTTTCTTGAAATTAAATAGCCTTGCATCCTTTGTTAGCTTGGGAGTGTGTACCTAAATTAAGCTTGTCTAATCTTTTCACTCACTTCCTCTTTAAAAAAATTCTATGGTTAGTAGCTAAAGAATCAGCAACAACTAGGATATCACTAGCAAATGGTTATCATAGGGATGTGGAATTTCTTCCCATAGACTACTCTAAAAGAAGCTCTATGAGCTGTACAATGTGGGATATTGTTGTAGACAAATTGAAGAAAAGGCAGATGTTGGACCCAATTACTAGGTCAGGTAATTTTGTAGGATCTAAGAAGGTCAAGAATCAGTTGCTTTAGTCTATCCCTTACTCTCAAGATGAAAAGCTAAATCCATCTTAGAACTTAAATTCTTAAAAGAGCCTCCTAAAAATGATTGTAGAATTGGCCATCATATAGCAAACAAAATAACCTAAGAAAACACATGATGAGAAAATATGGTGTTAATAAATAACTTACAGCTTGTGGAGTGGGCAAAGTCTTTTTACAAGGAATGAAATAGGCATGTTTACTAAATCTATCAACAATGATCTAGATCATATCATGATGAGAAAATGTACTAGGAAGGCCAGTGATGAAGTCCATAGAAATTTGTTCCCATGGGCCATTAGGGATTGACAACTGCATAAGCAGACCATACATTTTCCCATGTTGACCTTCATTTATTGTTGGTAGAGAATGCATTCAAACAAACTTTGCTATGTCATGCTTCATAGCATGCTAATAAAAATATTATTTTCATGCAGCTATTGTATATTGGATACCTCTATGTCCCATATATGTAAAGTGATGCATTTTAGTCACAACAACTTATCTAAAAGGTACAATAACACATAATTTTTGTTGGTAATATAAAAATCCATTTACACATGAATAATTATGAAAGACAATGGTTTTAATATTCTAAAAATTTTCCCAAATAAAATAGAAATCTGAATCAGTAATACACATATGAATCATTATATCAAAGGTTTGAATTTCAATACTAGAAATATGATTGAGATATACACTTTTCATTTTATCAAATCCCAACAAATGATGTGATGCGATACTTTAATGTGGCCTGTGTGACTGAATGCATTTGCAACAACATTAACATGAACTAGCTAATATTGGATTGTAGGGTGAAATTTTTAAATAAAGGTAGTTCATTTAATTTGACAATTAGAAATTAGGGATTGATTAAGTAAATGTTTTATAGCCTGTTGATCAATCTTTATAAGAACTTCAAATCCCATTAAATAATGTTTCCAAATATCCAAAGCATGAACTACATCTAATAACTCTTTATCGTATGTACTTTAGTGTCATTCAGAAAGTTTTAGTTTTCAGCTTTCATAGACAATGGGATGATCATTCTACATTAAAGTAGTGCCTCTATTGCATGAACCACTAGCATTAATAACAACTAGAAAGAAAGGCCAGGAGAAATTAGACAACTAAACAATGGGTGCAAGGGTCAAAATGTATTTTAAAGTATCAAAAGATTTTTGCTGTGACTAGGACCCCAATGAAAAACAATATTTTTGTGCACAAACATGGTCAAAGGCAAAGCAATCAAGGAAAATTTTCTAACAAATTTTTCGTAAAACGTAGCTAATCCTAGGAAAGATCTAACTACATGCACACTCTTGGAATTAGGGCAATCTTTAATGGTTTGAATTTTCTTAGGATCAACAGTGATACCCTTAGCATAAACTATTGACCCAAATATTCTATTTGATATGAAAGAACATGCTTTTATCAGGGTTAACATACAAATGATTTTTGTATAGTAAATCAAATACATGCCAAGAATCATCCTATGAGAAAATGTAGTTTGTGCATTAGTAAGACCAAAAGCCATAACAATAAATTCATAGTATCTAAATTGTGTTCTAAATACAGTCTTAAATACGTCAACTGAATCCATGTGAATTTGATGATATCCTAATTCAAGATCTATTTTGCTAAAAAATTTAGCTTCTTTAACTTTATCAAGTAGTCACCAACTCTAGGAATCTGATATCGATATTTAACAATGACTTTATTTAAAGATTAATAATCAATGCACATTCTATATGTTTTATACTTCTTTTCAGCTATTAAAACACATGCACCAAAAGGAGAAGAACTAGGATAATTTAAAAAATTATCAATAATTAAGTCATTTTTCTTTGAATTTCTTTTTTATACAAAGAATTTTATCTATATGGAGCTTTGTGTGGTGGAGTAACAACAAGTAACAATTCAATTTTGTGGTCTAATTCTCCTTATGGTAGTGGCAACTCAGGTGGATAATTATCTACAAAACAATGTTTATATAAATCTAAAAACTTTTTTGTGTAGGTGTCAATGCAGAAGTTTCAAAATTTTCAACTTCAATCATAAAAAACATGAAAGCCTTGTGTTGTTTCCTAGGAGCTTGCTTAGCCTATGTATAACTAATCTATGAAAATCATTTAATCTCAAGATCATTAGTCAAATTTCCCTTGAAATTTAAATGTTATTGTATAAGTATGATAATTAATATCAATATTAAATTGGTGTCTAGAAGGCATACCAATCATGAGTGTAGTCGGATTCCCCTTTGATGTGGTGCAATTGAATAGTGTTTTGGTGGTTGTTGCAGAGTAATGAAACTCAATAGTCCACTTCATAGTATCCAAATTTTCCACAACGATGACTGTTAGATATGATCAATGCCCCACCCTCATTAGGTGCTACCAATGATCCATGGTGCTCAAAGTTGTAAGGCCCCCACTATGAGGAGAAGCCAAATGTGAGCCTGGACATTGGTTGAGTCCTGACTTGTATATCAGATGAGGTCTATGTGACCGCATGGCAAAAAGGTGACCGTTGTGGGTCTAATCTTTGGGTTAGATGGAGTGGTTAAGCTGGTAGCAACTCGAGGCGCATTGCATCGAGTTGCGGGGTAAGGGAGTTAAAAGGGGCCCCTATTGTGGGGTCCGGGGGCCGCGGAAGCGGCCCCTGGTGGCTGGGGGATCCCAGGGGGGTCAGTGACCCCCCTGGCAGGGGTTCGAGGACAGTGGCCCTGGCCCGATGGTAAACGGAATATTCCTTGGAATATTCCCTGGCCGACTAGTGGAGGCTTATATGGTAGGTTGGTCAGGCCAACTTAACGGCCTTCGCAAGCTATAAAAGCTAAACCCCTTCACAGCCATCGATCTCTCATCTTTCACCCAGTCAGAGTTGTAGTTCCAACTAGCCTTAAGCTCTTCACCTATCTTCTGTCTAGATCGCCATCTAAGCTTCACACAGTGGAAGCGCACGGGTGGACAGAGCCATCTTTGTATCAGTTGTTTGGAGTTAAAGAATTTACTGATTCTTCTCTTATCTGTTGTGTACTCTCTATCTCTTTCTCAGATTCTGTTCGTTGGGCCATGTAATCTTATTTTACAGGGTATCAGAGCCCAAGGGGCTCTAGAGATCGGAGAGTTTGCAAGAGGCAAAGGCTTCAATAGCAAAGAGAAACTATGTCGACTTCCGGAAGCGGTTCTGGCGCATCAGGAAGCGGTGCAGGAGGTGGTGTTGTTGTACCGGCTATTCAAACACTGAGGATTCGTCCACTAACCTTCAGCGAACGCTAGTTAGATGGTACAAACTACACCTTGTGGAAGTCCAAAATTACAACTATCCTTGATTCTTATGAGCTTCTAGAGATTGTGCTGGGGACTGACGCAGAACCACAGCCTACCCCCGACCCATCAAATCCTAGTGTGATGATTCCTCCGAATGCAGATCTTCTACGAGCTTGGAAACGAAGGAATGCAGATGCATTGTGTGCCTTAGTTACAAGTTGTTCTGACAGTGTTCTGACTTTGATTCAGCATACAACAGAGTCAACTAGTAGCGGAGAAGTTTGCTGAAGGAGAGACAGTTGAAGCATTCATCACTCGGATTAAGAATCTGCGCGACCAGATGGCTGGCGATGGGATACGAAAGACTAGCGAAGAGCTATCTCGGAGGTGTCTTCAGATTTGTCCACAAAAGTTTGATGGACTAGTAATTGCCCTTAATACTCAGGTGAGACCTCAAGCTTTGACTTTTGAGGAGTTTTGTGCATTATTAATGGAGGAGGAGTTGAGGCTGAAAGCCCAAGAAGGAAGCAACAATGGAGATGCTGCATTCTCTGCCAATGCAAAAGGCAAAGGTGGTTCCTCCACCAAAAATGATGGTGACAAAAAGAAGAAGGGTGGAAAGAAGAAGTTTCAAGGAGAGTGCTTCTACTGCAAGAAGAAAGGACATGCAATTGCAGATTGTTGTGTCAAGAAGGCAGATGAAAAGAATGGTACCCTTAAAAGTAAAGGGAAAGAGACAACCAATACAACTGAAGCAGAGCTGGAATTATTCATGGCGACCATTGAGGAAGTGTGCTCCTCGACGCAAGAAGAATCTACCACTGACTCATGGGTGTTGGATAGTGGGGTCTCCCGTCACATGACCAACAAGAAAGGTCTATACAGTTCTATGCAGCCTCTACAAGAATCCATCACTGTGACGGTTGGAAATGATGCTAAATGCCCTGCTGCGGGCACATGTACTATTTATTTTGTTGCTGTAAATGGTGAAGTCAAAAAGCTTTCAAATGTGTTGTATGTTCCTGAAATCAGGAGAAATCTCTTATCAGTGCCATAACTGATCTTGGTCATGAAGTGAGGTTCAAGAAGATAGGTGCAGAAATTCTTGATAGTGCTGGCACAATTGTTGGCAAAGGAGAAAGAAGGAACAACCTGTATAAGCTAAGTGCTCTTACAGCCACCGCTGGAGTGGGCACAAGTAACCTTTGGCATGAAAGGTTTGGACACATCGGATTTGCAGTGTTGAAGGAGATGCAAAAGCAAGGTATGGTTGCTCACCTATCTACAATAACTAAATTAAAGGAACCATGTGAAGCTTGTATGATGGGCAAGCAATAGAGAAAGGCATTTCCACAAGAAAGCAAGAATAGAGCATAGGTTCCTCTAGAGTTGGTGCATGCTGACTTGTGTGGTAAGATGCCTACACAGGCCTTGGGGGGATCTTCTTATTTTATGTTGATTGTCGACGACTACAGTAGGAAGATGTGGGTGTACTTCCTTCATGATAAGGCTCAAGCTTTTGGTAAGTTTAAAGAATGGCTAAAACTTGTTGAGAATGAAACAGGGAAAAGTGTGAAGAAATTTAGAATAGATGGTGGTGGTGAGTTCAACTCAAAGGAGTTTGAAGGCTTTTGCAAGAGCAAAGGGATCAAGCGTCAACTGACGACGCCTCACACACCTCAGCAGAACGGTGTTGTGGAATGCAGGAATCACACTATTGTGGAGATGGCAAGATGCATGCTAAAGGGCAAGGGATTGCCTAACCATTTTTGGGCTGAAGCTGTTAATACTGCAGTCTACATTCTAAATCGGAGCTACACAAAGGCTCTCAAGGGAAAAACACCTCATGAGGCTTACACTGGTAAGAAACCATCTGTCTCACATTTCAGAATTTTTGGATGTGAATGTTATGCACATGTTCCAGATGAGAAGAGAAACAAGTTAAAACCAAAAAGCAGAAAATGTATCTTCTTGGGTTATAGTGATGAGCCGAAGGCTTACAAATTATATGACCAAGAGGCAAAGAAGATTATCGCAAGCCGTGATGTGGTGTTCAAGGAGGAGCCACATACAGTGGAGGAGGAGAAGGCAAGTTCTTCTACTTTATCATCAAGCGAAGAAGTAGTCCACTATGAACCTGTCCCGAGAGCTGTCCCTATCCTTAAGGAGAAGGAAGCATCATCTTCAGATGATGAGGAAAAATTTCACCAACCTGACATCACCCCACTAGAAAATCCATTGCCGCGCTGGGTGAAGCAGCTCTATGACCACAATAATCCTATGCCTGCATCTGTTGAGGAGAAGGCAGACGGACCAAGGAGGTCTCAGAGAATAGAGGAGCAAAGGAGGGCTTCTGCTCACATAGTCAATATGGCCTTGATGGTTGAGATTATGAGAGAAGTAAAGGAGCCAACTGACTTAGAAGAAGCACTTGCAGATCCATCATGGAAGGCTGCTATGCAGGTGGAGTATGACAGCATAATGAAGAATGACACTTGGGAGCTAGTGGATCGACCAGCAAAGCGGAAGTTTATTGGCACCAAGTGGATCTGGAAGGTAAAGTACAAGGCTGATGGTACCTTAGAAAAGTACAAAGCTAGACTGGTTGCCCAAGGATTTTCATAAGTTGAAGGGTTTGATTTTCAAGAGTCATTTGCCCCAACTGCCAGAATGACCACTATTCACACGGTACTTGCAGTGGCTGCCCACAAGAAGTGGCCAGTGTACCAAATGGATGTTAAGTCAGCGTTCTTAAATGGTGACCTCAAGGAGGAGGTGTACGTGGCTCAGCCACCAGGGTTTGAGGCCCCGCATTCTGAGAACAAAGTGTGTAAGCTGAAGAAGGCATTATATGGGCTAAAACAAGCCCCCAGAGCATGGTACCAGTGGATAGATAAGTTCTTTTTAAACCTAAACTTCAAAAGATGTGCCTCAGATGCTAACTTGTATGTTTACAGGGATGGTAAAAAGTTTGTAGTGATTGTCCTATATGTGGATGACCTTCTTATTACAGGTGACTATGAAGATATGATCAACCAAACTCAAAAGGCTTTGAGTTCTGAGTTTGAAACGACACACTTGGGCTTGCTGCACTATTGTTTGGGGATTGAAGTCTGGCAAGAGCCAGGAAAGATCTTCATCTCTCAGAAGAAGTATGCATGGGAGATCTTGAAGGCATTTAGTATGACCGAGTACAAGGAGATAGCTACACCTATGGAGGTGAATGCAAAGTTATCCGTCGAGGATACATTAGCACTAGCAGACATTGGGAGGTATAGGAGGTTGGTCGGCAGTCTGATCTACTTGTGTAACACCAGACCAGATATCAGTTTTGCTATTGGTGTTTTGAGCAGGTTCTCAAACAAGCCTCATGAGAGTCATTGGAAGGCTGGGATGCGGGTGCTCAGATACTTGAAGAAAAATCTTGACTATGGTATCACATACAGTTTCGGAACTTCTCTCGTGGGGAACTGTGACTTAGATTGGGCAGGAGACAGTGATTCCAGGAAGTCAGTTTCTGGTTATTGTTTCTCTTTGGGTTTAGGAATTTTCTCTTGGATTAGTAAGAAGCAGCCAACAGTGGCATTGTCTTCTACCGAACCAGAGTATACAAGGCAGCTTGTTTTGCTGCATGTGAAGCAGTATGGTTGAGAAGGATTCTATGGCATATGGGAGTGCAGGATGAAGAACCAACTGTGCTGAGATGTGACAATCAGAGTTGCATCGCCATTGCCAAAAATCCAGTGTTTCATGCACACACCAAACATATAGAGATCCAGTATTACTATGTGTGTGATTTGATGGAGGATGGGATAGTGGAATTGGTCTACTGTCCAATAGAGGAGAATGGAGTAGATATCTTCACCAAAGCACTTACGAAGGATCTGCTTCAAGTTCATCTTCAGAGACTCGACATTGGGCCGAGGAGATAGTTCACCTATGGGTGGACATTGAGCGGGAGTGTTAGATATGATCAATGCCCCACCCTCATTAGGTGCTACCAATGATCCATGGTGCTCAAAGTTGTAAGGCCCCCATTATGAGGAGAAGCCAAATGTGAGCCTGGACATTGGTTGAATCCTGACTTGTATATCAGATGAGGTCTATGTGACCGCATGGCAAAAAGGTGACTGTTGTGGGTCTAATCCTTGGGTTAGACGGAGTGGTTAAGCTGGTAGCAACTCGAGGCGCATTGCATCGAGTTGCGGGGTAAGGGAGTTAAAAGGGGCCCCTATTGTGGGGTCCGGGGGCTGCGGAAGCGGCCCCTGGTTGGGGGGTCCCAGGGGGGTCAGCGGCCCCCCTAGCGGGGGTCCGGGGGCAGTGGCCCCGGCTCGATGGTAAACGGAATATTCCCTGGAATATTCCTTGGCCGACTAGTGGAGGCTTATATGGTAGGTCGGTCAGGCCAACCTAACGGCCTTTGCAGGCTATAAAAGCTAAACCCCTTCACAGCCATCGATCACTCATCTTTCACCCAGTCAGAGTTGTAGTTCCAGCTAGCCTTAAGCTCTTCACCTATCTTCTGTCTAGATCGCCATCTAAGCTTCACACAGTGGAAGCGCAAGGGTGGACAGAGCCATCTTTATATCAGTTGTTTGGAGTTAAAGAATTTACTGATTCTTCTCTTATCTATTGTGTACTTTTTATCTCTTTCTCAGATTCTGTTCGCTGCACCGTGTAATATTATTTTAGAATGACAAATAAATTTGGCCTTTCTATTTTGGACATTAGGAGGCTTTACCTTCTTGTTCAAATTGTTGTTTGGGTATTTTGCACATTTCCAATTCATAGTTGGAAATTAGAAGCCATGTTAGACAAAAAAGAGTTAAGGCAATAAGGAACCAAATGTCATTTTGGAATACAATTGTTGTTGAAGGAATGAGGTGCATTGGATTGTTGAGTGCAAAGCATCTGGGAAATAGATTGGAATTCTTTCTCTAGCATCATAGGTGTAAGAGTGTAAAGAAAAGTGGATTTAATAGAATTCAATTTAGCTTTGATACCAGATTGAATACCATCTTTGTATTTGTGTGGTAATGCACTCTCAGAGACTTCCTTAAGCATGCACAATAGCAAAAGTCTTTGCCAAAATCTTTCAATGTAAAGTAGAAACATTATCACCTTCTTACCAAGATAATTTGGACCAATTGCATCCTGCT
>NW_028229720.1:102500-107500 GCF_053477565.2 Lygodium microphyllum | reverse complement strand
AACCCTAAACCCTAAACCCTAAACCCTAAACCCTAAACCCTAAACCCTAAACCCTAAACCCTAAACCCTAAACCCTAAACCCTAAACCCTAAACCCTAAACCCTAAACCCTAAACCCTAAACCCTAAACCCTAAACCCTAAACCCTAAACCCTAAACCCTAAACCCTAAACCCTAAACCCTAAACCCTAAACCCTAAACCCTAAACCCTAAACCCTAAACCCTAAACCCTAAACCCTAAACCCTAAACCCTAAACCCTAAACCCTAAACCCTAAACCCTAAACCCTAAACCCTAAACCCTAAACCCTAAACCCTAAACCCTAAACCCTAAACCCTAAACCCTAAACCCTAAACCCTAAACCCTAAACCCTAAACCCTAAACCCTAAACCCTAAACCCTAAACCCTAAACCCTAAACCCTAAACCCTAAACCCTAAACCCTAAACCCTAAACCCTAAACCCTAAACCCTAAACCCTAAACCCTAAACCCTAAACCCTAAACCCTAAACCCTAAACCCTAAACCCTAAACCCTAAACCCTAAACCCTAAACCCTAAACCCTAAACCCTAAACCCTAAACCCTAAACCCTAAACCCTAAACCCTAAACCCTAAACCCTAAACCCTAAACCCTAAACCCTAAACCCTAAACCCTAAACCCTAAACCCTAAACCCTAAACCCTAAACCCTAAACCCTAAACCCTAAACCCTAAACCCTAAACCCTAAACCCTAAACCCTAAACCCTAAACCCTAAACCCTAAACCCTAAACCCTAAACCCTAAACCCTAAACCCTAAACCCTAAACCCTAAACCCTAAACCCTAAACCCTAAACCCTAAACCCTAAACCCTAAACCCTAAACCCTAAACCCTAAACCCTAAACCCTAAACCCTAAACCCTAAACCCTAAACCCTAAACCCTAAACCCTAAACCCTAAACCCTAAACCCTAAACCCTAAACCCTAAACCCTAAACCCTAAACCCTAAACCCTAAACCCTAAACCCTAAACCCTAAACCCTAAACCCTAAACCCTAAACCCTAAACCCTAAACCCTAAACCCTAAACCCTAAACCCTAAACCCTAAACCCTAAACCCTAAACCCTAAACCCTAAACCCTAAACCCTAAACCCTAAACCCTAAACCCTAAACCCTAAACCCTAAACCCTAAACCCTAAACCCTAAACCCTAAACCCTAAACCCTAAACCCTAAACCCTAAACCCTAAACCCTAAACCCTAAACCCTAAACCCTAAACCCTAAACCCTAAACCCTAAACCCTAAACCCTAAACCCTAAACCCTAAACCCTAAACCCTAAACCCTAAACCCTAAACCCTAAACCCTAAACCCTAAACCCTAAACCCTAAACCCTAAACCCTAAACCCTAAACCCTAAACCCTAAACCCTAAACCCTAAACCCTAAACCCTAAACCCTAAACCCTAAACCCTAAACCCTAAACCCTAAACCCTAAACCCTAAACCCTAAACCCTAAACCCTAAACCCTAAACCCTAAACCCTAAACCCTAAACCCTAAACCCTAAACCCTAAACCCTAAACCCTAAACCCTAAACCCTAAACCCTAAACCCTAAACCCTAAACCCTAAACCCTAAACCCTAAACCCTAAACCCTAAACCCTAAACCCTAAACCCTAAACCCTAAACCCTAAACCCTAAACCCTAAACCCTAAACCCTAAACCCTAAACCCTAAACCCTAAACCCTAAACCCTAAACCCTAAACCCTAAACCCTAAACCCTAAACCCTAAACCCTAAACCCTAAACCCTAAACCCTAAACCCTAAACCCTAAACCCTAAACCCTAAACCCTAAACCCTAAACCCTAAACCCTAAACCCTAAACCCTAAACCCTAAACCCTAAACCCTAAACCCTAAACCCTAAACCCTAAACCCTAAACCCTAAACCCTAAACCCTAAACCCTAAACCCTAAACCCTAAACCCTAAACCCTAAACCCTAAACCCTAAACCCTAAACCCTAAACCCTAAACCCTAAACCCTAAACCCTAAACCCTAAACCCTAAACCCTAAACCCTAAACCCTAAACCCTAAACCCTAAACCCTAAACCCTAAACCCTAAACCCTAAACCCTAAACCCTAAACCCTAAACCCTAAACCCTAAACCCTAAACCCTAAACCCTAAACCCTAAACCCTAAACCCTAAACCCTAAACCCTAAACCCTAAACCCTAAACCCTAAACCCTAAACCCTAAACCCTAAACCCTAAACCCTAAACCCTAAACCCTAAACCCTAAACCCTAAACCCTAAACCCTAAACCCTAAACCCTAAACCCTAAACCCTAAACCCTAAACCCTAAACCCTAAACCCTAAACCCTAAACCCTAAACCCTAAACCCTAAACCCTAAACCCTAAACCCTAAACCCTAAACCCTAAACCCTAAACCCTAAACCCTAAACCCTAAACCCTAAACCCTAAACCCTAAACCCTAAACCCTAAACCCTAAACCCTAAACCCTAAACCCTAAACCCTAAACCCTAAACCCTAAACCCTAAACCCTAAACCCTAAACCCTAAACCCTAAACCCTAAACCCTAAACCCTAAACCCTAAACCCTAAACCCTAAACCCTAAACCCTAAACCCTAAACCCTAAACCCTAAACCCTAAACCCTAAACCCTAAACCCTAAACCCTAAACCCTAAACCCTAAACCCTAAACCCTAAACCCTAAACCCTAAACCCTAAACCCTAAACCCTAAACCCTAAACCCTAAACCCTAAACCCTAAACCCTAAACCCTAAACCCTAAACCCTAAACCCTAAACCCTAAACCCTAAACCCTAAACCCTAAACCCTAAACCCTAAACC
Source organism: Lygodium microphyllum (assembly GCF_053477565.2). Classification (NCBI taxonomy): domain Eukaryota; kingdom Viridiplantae; phylum Streptophyta; class Polypodiopsida; order Schizaeales; family Lygodiaceae; genus Lygodium; species Lygodium microphyllum. The sequence goes on along the minus strand of NW_028229720.1, from coordinate 104,668 downwards.
CTAAACCCTAAACCCTAAACCCTAAACCCTAAACCCTAAACCCTAAACCCTAAACCCTAAACCCTAAACCCTAAACCCTAAACCCTAAACCCTAAACCCTAAACCCTAAACCCTAAACCCTAAACCCTAAACCCTAAACCCTAAACCCTAAACCCTAAACCCTAAACCCTAAACCCTAAACCCTAAACCCTAAACCCTAAACCCTAAACCCTAAACCCTAAACCCTAAACCCTAAACCCTAAACCCTAAACCCTAAACCCTAAACCCTAAACCCTAAACCCTAAACCCTAAACCCTAAACCCTAAACCCTAAACCCTAAACCCTAAACCCTAAACCCTAAACCCTAAACCCTAAACCCTAAACCCTAAACCCTAAACCCTAAACCCTAAACCCTAAACCCTAAACCCTAAACCCTAAACCCTAAACCCTAAACCCTAAACCCTAAACCCTAAACCCTAAACCCTAAACCCTAAACCCTAAACCCTAAACCCTAAACCCTAAACCCTAAACCCTAAACCCTAAACCCTAAACCCTAAACCCTAAACCCTAAACCCTAAACCCTAAACCCTAAACCCTAAACCCTAAACCCTAAACCCTAAACCCTAAACCCTAAACCCTAAACCCTAAACCCTAAACCCTAAACCCTAAACCCTAAACCCTAAACCCTAAACCCTAAACCCTAAACCCTAAACCCTAAACCCTAAACCCTAAACCCTAAACCCTAAACCCTAAACCCTAAACCCTAAACCCTAAACCCTAAACCCTAAACCCTAAACCCTAAACCCTAAACCCTAAACCCTAAACCCTAAACCCTAAACCCTAAACCCTAAACCCTAAACCCTAAACCCTAAACCCTAAACCCTAAACCCTAAACCCTAAACCCTAAACCCTAAACCCTAAACCCTAAACCCTAAACCCTAAACCCTAAACCCTAAACCCTAAACCCTAAACCCTAAACCCTAAACCCTAAACCCTAAACCCTAAACCCTAAACCCTAAACCCTAAACCCTAAACCCTAAACCCTAAACCCTAAACCCTAAACCCTAAACCCTAAACCCTAAACCCTAAACCCTAAACCCTAAACCCTAAACCCTAAACCCTAAACCCTAAACCCTAAACCCTAAACCCTAAACCCTAAACCCTAAACCCTAAACCCTAAACCCTAAACCCTAAACCCTAACCCTAAACCCTAAACCCTAAACCCTAAACCCTAAACCCCTAAACCCTAAACCCTAAACCCTAAACCCTAAACCCTAAACCCTAAACCCTAAACCCTAAACCCTAAACCCTAAACCCTATAACCCTAAACCCTAAACCCTAAACCCTAAACCCTAAACCCTAAACCCTAAACCCTAAACCCTAAACCCTAAACCCTAAACCCTAAACCCTAAACCCTAAACCCTAACCCTAAACCCTAAACCCTAAACCCTAAACCCTAAACCCTAAACCCTAAACCCTAAACCCTAAACCCTAACCCTAAACCCTAAACCCTAAACCCTAAACCCTAAACCCTAAACCCTAAACCCTAAACCCTAAACCCTAAACCCTAAACCCTAAACCCTAAACCCTAAACCCTAAACCCTAAACCCTAAACCCTAAACCCTAAACCCTAAACCCTAAACCCTAAACCCTAAACCCTAAACCCTAAACCCTAAACCCTAAACCCTAAACCCTAAACCCTAAACCCTAAACCCTAAACCCTAAACCCTAAACCCTAAACCCTAAACCCTAAACCCTAAACCCTAAACCCTAAACCCTAAACCCTAAACCCTAAACCCTAAACCCTAAACCCTAAACCCTAAACCCTAAACCCTAAACCCTAAACCCTAAACCCTAAACCCTAAACCCTAAACCCTAAACCCTAAACCCTAAACCCTAAACCCTAAACCCTAAACCCTAAACCCTAAACCCTAAACCCTAAACCCTAAACCCTAAACCCTAAACCCTAAACCCTAAACCCTAAACCCTAAACCCTAAACCCTAAACCCTAAACCCTAAACCCTAAACCCTAAACCCTAAACCCTAAACCCTAAACCCTAAACCCTAAACCCTAAACCCTAAACCCTAAACCCTAAACCCTAAACCCTAAACCCTAAACCCTAAACCCTAAACCCTAAACCCTAAACCCTAAACCCTAAACCCTAAACCCTAAACCCTAAACCCTAAAC